>NC_136062.1:126882699-127047699 GCF_964261635.1 Lissotriton helveticus | reverse complement strand
TAATTCATTTTTCAATAAGTCTAGGTATCCCCCACGTCCTTGCATTATGTACCATTCACTGAACAAAGATTGCATCTTGTTCTAAATATCCCAGGAGTACATTCCTGTGCCAGGCGCTGCCTGAGAGGTCACGAGGCGTCACAGGGGGTGCTGTGGAGTTTGACTGGAGGGGGATGAAATCAGCAATCACATGATCCCACAAAGGGCAGTGTGGAAGGATGCAGGAAATGAGCAGCAGGGTGGACATCAGCTGACGGTCCACATGGTATCACCCATGACAGCACGTGCTCTCATAAGTCATTGGAATGGCACAGTCAATTTCCATAGTTCACAGGGCACGGTCATTAATGGGCAGTCATAGGACTGGTGAGTATTTTGTGTGTCCAATGCTCTTTGAACAACTAGCTACTTCCATCTTCTCGAGTCTCCCCCGCCCTCTTCTTTTTACCTTTAGGCCTTTCGGATTAGTAGATAACTGCTAACTATAACCTGTTAAAGGAAAAGGATGTGTCTGTAAAATAACTAACCCAGAACCCAATTTATTCGAATCAGGAAACGCATGTTACACTTCCATCCTGTGCTCCTCAATATACATATCTCAGGCCTGCCCTATGGACAAGCTCCCGGCATTCACGGGGCGGTTGTAGGGACAGAGAGAGATGACAGGGGCCAGCGAGGAGAAAACTAGAGCAAACTTCAAGAAAGAAATGTTAGGAACAGACCAAACCATAAGGAACACCCTTCAGAGGAGCATGAGTGAGTGAACGCCTGAGGGAGCAAGTGTGTGCTATCACAGTGGATTGCACCTATATCAGCCCAGATCATACGCAGAGAGGGAAGGATTGGTACCTCTAGTTACTGAAATATGGTAGTAAAACTGCCAACTCCTGCTGAAAGAAATTGTGTGGAAGTGGAAAAAATGCATCATTACAGCGGCACTAATTGGAAATATCGGGGGAGAAGGCAAAAAATACATCAGAGAGTCTAAGAACTGCAAATACACAAAGCTTGGCAATATTGTATTTGGGCGAAAGGAATTCTATTGTATAGTAATATTCTTACAGAGTCGGAACCATGAGGTCTTTTTTGGAAGGTTTTTAGTTGTAGGACTCATTACTTTCAATATTCTAGAAGTGAAGTCTTGTTTAGATCCAAGCCTCACCAACAGGAATAAACACATGCGGTCTAAAAGCCATTGGGCTATGGGTTCTCCAGTGGATAACACTGTAAAGATGAGCTCACTTCAGACAGAACAGATTGTGCTGAGGCTGGTCTTTAAATGGTTCTCCCAGTTGTTTCCTAGTAGCTAGGGTGATTCTAGGAGGTGTACAGAGCTATGGGTAACACAATGTACTGAATCGGAGATCTAATTAGTGGGAAGGTCTCCTCAATGGAAACTTTTTAGCAATAGCAATTCCGTTTTTGCTATTTTTTATGATTTCGGAAATCCTTCACATTCTCAATTCCTAGCACATGTCAGTTGGGAGATGATAGCCGTGCGACAAGTTCTGATCCCGAGACCCCTGATTTCACCTTTCTGATGCCCGAATATATTGGGTATGGATTCTGGTGCAGAACCGCTTTACCAACATCCACATTTAAGGGTCTTATGGTAAACGCTATACTGAAAGATTAATCCCTTAAATTATAACTTATTTCTGTTCCATAATTCTGTATTGACTGGGATTTGCAAATTCCATGACCAATAACTTTAATAAGTCTTCAAGTCTTATTCAGTTGCCTCTCAGGAATTTGGTCATTGCTCACGGTTCTGCTTCCACACACTAGAAGAGATGGTTGTTGTTGCCCCTTATGGGTGGCTGATGCACCAAACTGTGGATGCCTTTTAAACAGCATGGAGAAATGTGCCTGCATACAAGAGGCACTAGGCACCTTCAACACATTATCCTTGAAAGCACCTTCAACACATTATGCATGACTTAGGAGATGACCTTAGACAGAATCTGCCAAGTTGCCCAAGACCTTCCTCTAAAATTCCAAAAGTTCCTTGATCCATCTACCTTGATGTGTGCCTCAACACATTAAAAACAGGAAATTATCTCACTATCTCAGAATTCGAAAATTACCTTATTGAGGACACATTTTATGGCAACCAAGGCATCAAGCGCTTTATGTTCAGAGGAATCGTGGCATGCATCATTAAATAAATAATTTTACCTGCTAAAGCAATAAGGGGTCTAAAGTGTATAATCCAACTATATCCTGAGAAGGTAGAAACGATTTAAGAGGCTCGAAGGAAACAGATTACCATTTGTTCTGGGTTAAAAGTATTTTTTTTTAAAACGGCATTACAGAAGGTCGTGCAATATTGGATACGAAAATGGAAAAAAACAAAATGGGTCTGTGAGTCCATCTTTGAAGAAATTCTGAAATGTGCGAAACTAAGCACAAAGTTCATATAGCATATCAAAGAATACCTGGATATCGAAATTCTGTAATCTGAAGAGAGTACTACTATTATTCTCAAACTAATATTATTTGTTCATTTTGAGGGAAGCTCTTTGATCAGCAGTGGGGCTTCCGGCAGTATTTATTGAGTAAACTCATTTGATCACATTAAGGCAGAACAGTGGATTTACAGAGTTTGCACAGGTAACTTTGGCCGGCATGCATATCTCATCTAAGCAGCAGCAGGTACTCAACCCACTACACTAACTAGTAACTAAAAAACACCATCGCAATGTGCCCAATAAAAAAAGCATAAATATTAATTAAATACTGCATGGTGTGGATGGATTCAAAGGTAGCTATTTGCCGTGTGGTATTTTTAGATTATCATCTTTCCCTCAGATTTGACCGCTGGATCCCTCCATTGTGAGTATGTTCCATCTGTTGCTTTTCCTCTACCATCTGTAATTAATGGCAGAGTTTATACGGCGTGAGGTCTGTTTTGACATTGGCCATACTTGCCGTAATGTTGCTTCTGGAGGTTCATCCTCAATTCAAAGGCCCAATTTCAAGGTCATGGCCTTCCCCTTACAAAAAGCCTTGTTGATTGCTATTTATCGCCTTGGACTCTCTTATCCAATCAAGCGACTTTCCCACTATAAGCCAGCTAGAGTTCTAAGCTCCTCCACTGAATTAATTGGCAGCAACAAAGCCAAAAACAAAGAGGAAGAGATGGGGTGGTTCCTCTTTTTCAGCTCTGGCTGCGTCTGGGTGGAATGCTCTTCCGCTAGATCTTGGGGCATAAAGGAGATTGACCTGTGTCAGCCCAAACTCTGGCTATATAAGATAGCTTTTTAAACTGCTCTTACTGTGGGAATTGGGCCATCTAATCTTTGAGCGCAAGAACACCCAGTGGAGTAGCTGCGCACTTAATAAGCACTTTAAAGTTAAACTCAATTGTTGGAATGGTGTGGCCAACAGTGCCAGACCACTTGAGTCCAGAGAAGGAGGAGTCTATATGGAAGGCTACATTCATCTCAGAGAGGGCCCTACGCATTAATGTAAACGGTGACCGTTTAACACCTCGGAGGCCTGCAAATGGAAATAGTTGGCTAAGATGAAGAGAGCATGGTGTTTTTTGAACTTCAGGGTTTGCATTCCTATCTTCTATGATTCAACATATCACATGCAAACTGCTCGGATATGAATCTAAAACCAAAGCACATGTTCACAACTACACGTGAGAGCTGACAGTCGTTATTTTTTAGAATTGCAAATGTTTCTTCAGTTTTACAACATTGTTTGTTTGTATGTGCAGAAATGCAGGAAGGAGGCATCACTGTTGCAAGCAAAATATAGCAATGCGGCCATACACACACACACACACACACACGTGTATCTCATGTAAAGCACTCTGATACCTTCGGGTCTAGCCAGCGCTATATAAAACTCTTTAAATAAATAAATAAATAAACACGCGTGCACACCTACACACACGCACGCACACACACACTTTTTCTTTTCCGCATAGGCCACTTCATTTTTCTTTATCATAAATGATTCCTCAGTTTTTTAGAGGCAGGCTCAGTTAACACCGTTCATGGACATGATTGAATGGACGGAGCATGTATAAACCGCACAGTAGAGAATGCTTCGTGTGGTTTGTCTGACTGAGCAAGAAAAACCATCAGTGCCATACGGGGTGAGAGTCAAATTCACTATAAAGTCATACAACGTATGTCTTTTTTAGGTGTTAATACAGAGTTATTTACTTTGGTCCTTTGTATTGCTTTCTAGACTATTCAGAGTGTCAAGTGGAATCATTTTGTGTGTATGTGTGTGTGGGTATATATGTGTGTGTGTACACGCGCATAGCTGCTTCGGTGTATGTCCGATGTATGTGCATGTGTTTACAATGAAAGACAAGAATTAAACTAGCCAAGGTGCCTATACTCCCAAGAGAAGAAAGTGGTGTTTGGGAACGCCTCCATCACGGGAGTTGGAAAAATCGAGGCCATCTCGCAGGCTGCCTTAAAATAAAAGACCTTCAACAAATTAGCGCCTTAAGAAGCTGACCATCTATTTGTTGTATCCAAACATCGCATAAATGCTTTTTGCACAAAGACAAATTACATTAACATGCGCTGTGTACTTAAAGTACTGCTTTAGAGTATGAATTGGTTGTGAGTCATGGCAAGGGATACACGAGCGGTTTACCTAAATATACTATCGATTCCCAAGCACATTGACCATGATACATCCTATGGAAAGTTTACAATACACTTGTTGCTTTCGAAAAACTTTCTATAGCACTCATAATGTGTTGGTATTCCCATTGCTCTCCACAAATGCAGTCAGCGTACGATGCCACCCTCCTTCCATACAGGCTCCAAATAATTTAGCAAATGCTATTTAATGTCATGTTAGAATGCAACTTATGACCACTAGCAATCTATGACTTTGCAACTAAAGGAAGTATCAGGAATCTGCTAAAATTAACACACACATTTCAAATCTTACATTTAAAAAGTAAATATCCTACCTTGGGGGCACAGGGGCACTCTTTAACTGAGTTTGCAGAACTCCCTTGCTCTGGGCCCAGTCATGGGCCCCCTTACTTGCTGCATGGGCCCTTCCTCTCATTGTGCTGCTCGGAATCTTCCTCCCTGGTCTCTTGCTGAGTCCTGCTGCTGCCTTGGAGCTGGTGAGAATCCCACGGGAGTGGTGGCCCCGCCACTTTAAGAAGAGAAACTCATATGATAAGCATGTGAGCAGCTCTCGGGCTCCAGCCAATCAGTGCCCTTGCCGGAGCCAGCCTCATGACTGCCTTTGAAGGTAATCCTGCAAAGTCCCATGACCCATCTCCCTGCCCAGAGGGTGTTTGCATCTCATGGTAGAACAAGGCACAACGAAATCTACTTTAACAGTTGCCCCATGAATCCCCTGCTTGTTAAAGCGCCTCTCCCCCCACCCCCTACTCAGCAACGTGACTCGTCCCTGCCTGCAGTGCGGGGCGGCTCCAGAGAGAGCCGCAACTTTTAATTTGAAGTGTCTGCCTTCTGCTAAAGTTTCAACGCTATTTGCATAATTGAGACAATTGGGCCGTCATTAGACCCACAGATCCCCATTCTTTGGAAAAAAAGGAGAAAGCAGGTCACACAGAAAATAATGAGACGTAATCCGTTTCAGAGCAATTTTAAAGTTTAGACGAGATGTCCGCATTAAGCAATAAAAGAGCTAAATCGGCTAAACTTGTGATCGGTGTGAACTTCATGTGTTGCTCGTGCACGTTGCCACATGGTGCATTTGACCAAATTCACTTTTAAAACCGTTAACGTGCCCCTGTTTATCTCTTTCTGGTCGTGTTCCATAATGCCGTGCAATGACAACTCTGGAGGCCATGTTTATCACGTGCCACCAAGGGGCACCGGAAGAGACCCAGACAATGCTAATGTGATCAAAGCCTTTTCCCATACAATGGCACGGACGCTGCAGAACATACAAGGGTTGATGTTCACAGTTTGCACATAGATTTATCTCTCGCCACTGGATGTTGAAGCTTAACAGCACAGGCAGCCCATGAAAAGTCCTGTAAAGTCATCGCTTCTTTTCCCAGGGTGGGATGGAATGTTCGATGGGAAGATAGAAGTCAGCTCAATTCTGCATCGCTAGCAAAATCATATATTGCAAGAGTTCGTATGTATATATATATGGTACTTTTATAGTATGAACCTAGCCAAAACACTGCAGAGTGCTGTACATGGTCAAAGACAAGTGATTCATTTGAGCCGGTGGTTTCCGATGCTCGGCACCACACTGAATGGTCAACACCAGCACTTATGACACCTACCACATGGTGGAGATGTTTGTGCAATTAAAAGATAAGTAGAACAATAGTTGTTTATTAATTCAATGAACATTAAAACAACTAATTCCTGCCCCCCAAGACATTCTTATAGCCTTGGGGGCCTTGAATAGTCTGAAATGTCACACTTGTAGCAGAGTGACCGTTAGTTGTTGCATAGGTACTGTCATTGGCAGCGCTGGCAGTGGCAAAGTGTGGTGCAAGCTGTGGTGGTCTCCTGGCGAGGGCCCTGGTGCTTATTATTTTACAAATTAAGCCCTGTGAGGCTTTCATAAAATCATGTGTAAAATTAGAGTTAGCTGGATTGTGGCCGTTAATGCATTGTTATGCAGTGCCCTTCAAAGAGGTGAGTCTTAAACTCTTTCTTAAATAGGGGAGCACTGGGGCAGTTCTGATGCATGCAGGGAGGTTTTGCCAGAACTTGGCTGCATATAAGGAAAAGGCTGCTGGCCTGTTTTTTCTTTTTCACGCTTCTTAGTCTCAACTCTGGTGATGTCTTGGTTATGGGTGTGCTGAGAACCATCAGAGAAGGTAAACTTATCCGCAAGATAAACAAGGGTGCTGGCCATGATAGCTTTGTAAATAAAGAAGCTTGTTTCGAAGATGGTGCTGGTTGGCAAAAGAAGCTAATGGAATTCCATCAGGATGGGGGCAATGTGATCATATTTCCACTAGCCCTCAATGCTACATGCCCCAAAATGTAGGAGGCTCTGAAGCAGTGCCAGTGCGTAATCTTGGAGGCCATGGAGCAGGGCGTTAGCCATGCTACCACATATCACTATCCAGAAGTGAGACTACCACAGCTTGAACAGCCCTTCTAAATTTGCTTTCTGCAAGAAAATATTTGACATGCTTTAGAAGAGACCTGTAGTGCCCGGCCACATTTGTTCTTTGCGGGTGAGGTTGTTTTCAAGGGTAAATCCATGTGACTTGGCATTCAGTAAAAGTTGCTTTTCAAAGCTGTCAAGAATCATGTCATTGAGTCAGGTCTGTTCCGTTTCCTGATTCTTGATTTTACCAAATAACAGAAATAACGGCTCTCTGCAGGCAGTGTTTGAGGCATTGGATGTCATAAGCAGAGAAGAATTTCGAGAAGAATTGTGTTTCATCAGCACTATGGTGAATTTTGATGCTTTATCTATGAATAGAGTAACATATAGAAATGGAAGATGACAGGGGACATTATGAACCCTGGGGGACTACGCAGGTGATAGGGATCTTTTCGTATCTAGAGATGCTCATGTGAACAAATTAGTGTTGGTGAGAAAGGTAGTAGTAGGAGAACCACTGAAGGACATTGATGGTGAATCCCATTTCGGATTCCAGGGTGCGTATGAGGGTGGGATGGTTGACTGTGTCGAAGGAAGTTGAGAGGTCCAGCAATATCAGAATGCAGAGATCATTTTCATCTGTGCTCAGGAGGGCATCTTCTACAATGTGTAATGTAGCAGTATCCATACTACAGTGCAATCTGAATATATGCAGAAAATGGTTAACATTAATGTGTCTATGAGTTGAATATAGACTGATTATTAAGAATCTTGCTAATGAATGGTAGGTGAGTGATGGGCTGCTAGTTGCGTAGGTCTTCAGTGTCTAGTGCAGGTTTCATTAGGAGTGGTAGTGGCGTCACTGGGAGGGTGCGGGGGTGCGGACCGCACCGGGTGACACCATCACGCACCAGGTGATTGGTGTCACCCCAGGTGATCGTGAGGTAATCGTGATTAGTGTGGCAACGTGGCTGCAGCTCACTGACGCTGCGAGCCCGGACGACACTAAGGGGATGGGTGGTTGGCGCTGCGGCAGCAGTCTAGAGTTGACTGACAGCCTGCAAGCAGGCCCAGGGTAGCAGTGTTGTGATTGGCGCAGGGGAGGGAGGGAAGTTGGGAAAACTCGCCAGCCCAGGACCGGTCAGGAGCGTTGAGGCAGCGCGGAGCGGGACAAGGCGGTAAGGAAAGTTTTTTTAAATATAACAACACCCCTCCTCCCTCCCCCGCCACGACCCCCTACTGCCATGCCATTGCACTCCGGTGCCGACAATATTGTAGATATGTTAGGCAGTGACTTTTAATCATTTCGCTACTCCTCCCTTTCCCTCACACATGTACCTGTACACACCCCTCTATCTGTTTTTCCCTCCATTTGATTTGCATGAAGGGTATCTGAAATAAAGAGATCTTGTTTGTTATTTAGCAAGCCCATGGGGTAAGTCGTTAGGCGGTGACACCTTTACCCGCACTGGGTGACACCAACCCTAGTGACGCCTCGGAGGAGTGGGATGATCTGGTCTGTTGTAGAAACTTATTGAAATGTGCAAGGTAAACAGGTATATCTCATGCTACCAAAGCCAGCAATTACACATTTATGTTATTTCCCTGGGGGCAGGTATATGTTTTAACTTTGGAAATAAATAATAACATGAAGAAGTCATTTTTTCCACACAGAATTCCGTGTGTTTTGCCTTTTTCACAGCATTCCTCATACATTTTGGTAAGAAATTGGATCACTAGTTGAGGGGGGTGAAACCCTACTCAAGTAGGAGCCACAATCCTTATCAGGGTGATGTCACAAGCAAAGACCAAATTAACCTGTGGTTAACCGTCTGGTAGCTTGACCAAAAATCAGTCAGGCTTAACATAAATGCAATGCAATGCAATGAGTAAGATATTCATTCAGCACTCCAAACAGTGATAACGTGAAACACAACGTATGTAAAATTCCACAGCAATTTAGAAAAATTGAGTAGAATTTAATAAACAATTTAAGACTAAAATGACAAAACTCCAGTCAGTAAAACTGGAGATATGCAATTTTTAAGATCTGAGTGAAAATGCTGCCAAAAAGCACAAAGCGCCAAGTGTGGTTATCTGGTCACTCCAGACTGGGACAAAGTCACAAGTCTAGGCCAACTGCAATGGAGCACAGGCTGGCAACAACGACCCAGCAAGGCCTGATGAACAAAGTACCTTAGATTCTGGTTGTTGAGAGATGCAGAGTACAAGTCGAGGAAGTGTCATGCAGCGGCGATTCCTAGGAGCTTTGATGCTGCAATCTGAGGTCCTGCACCGCCATCGAAGATGCCGTTGACTGGCGATGCAAATTCCTGCATTAAAGATGCATCACGCACCAGCTGGTTTCAAGGAAGCTGCAGGGTTCGTGATACCGAGTACTTTGTCATCGTCTCGGACGTTGTTGATGAGGGGCTTGTAACGTGAAGGCCTTTATGTGGATGTGTCACACAGTGGCGATTCCTGAGATGCTGCTGGTGGTGATGCAAAGTCCTGCGCCGGGGTTGCTTCACGGCACAGTCCTGATGTGGAGTTTAGTGAGGCGACGTACCGCACAGCGGTTCTGATGCGGAATTTCTGCGGAGCAATGCATCACTATGCGTTGGTCCTGCTGGCACCACAGTTGAGCTGGCAGAGCACCTACTGACCTACTTCTAAGGGTCCAGGATTAGGTTGGCACCACATGGGAGGGCATGACTCACAGCTGGCAGAGATCAGGTGCTGAGTTCAAGATAAAGGAACTTTGTTCTGTCCCTGAGCCTTCTGATCAGGAGGCCAGCCAACTAGCCCTTGGAATCACTCTGGTGGTCACGGGTTCAAGATAAAGGTTCAATCCTAACTCAGGCAGGAGAGCAGCAGGATGACAGTCCTTCATGCAGGAAAGCAGCACAACAGTACTTTTACTGAGTCTTCCACAGTTCCAAATGTGCATTAAGGTGTATGGGTCTGAGGTCCAATATTTATACCTAGGACCTAGGATAAGGGTCTGGAAATTTCCACCCCCTGAGGTGTCAGACATCCCCTTGCTTCCTTCTTCCTGTTTGAAGAAGGTTGCATGCAGTTTTGGATCCAAAGAGCAGGCCCAAACTAACCAGTGATCAAACATATCAGCTGTCTAGAGTACAAAAATCAAATATATTCAAGAGGAAATATGGCAGAAAGATGGATTTCCTACAGAATGGATTTAGGATGGTACTATAGCTTCCTGCCCTGGTCCAAGCTTGTTTGGGGACACAAAAGACTATTGGCAAACCCTTTGTGAGTGTGTTCAAGCAGGGTCTTTGTGATGTGTACGTGTGGTAGGTTCCATCGCCTCCCTCCTCGTTCATTCAGAGTGGTACATCCTGCATATACCTAGTTTCCCTTTGTCTCACTGTCTGGAAGCAAGGATCAAAGACCATTTGCCCACTGCCATCTCCACCCGAGTCCTTCGTCGTCGTCTCGGACGTTGTTGAGGAGGGGCTTGTAACTAGCCCTTGGAGTCACTCTGGTGGTCACAGGTTCAAGATAAAGGTTCAGTCCTAACTCAGGCAGGAGGGCAGCAGGTTGAAAGTCCTTCATGCAGTAAAGCAGCACAACAGTCCTTCCACTGAGTCTTCCACAGTTCCAGATGTGTATTAAGGAGTATGGGTCTGAGGTCCAGTATTTATACCTGGGACCTAGGATAAGTGTCTGGAAATTTCCACCCCGTATGACAAAATGACCTAGTCATTTTGTCCAGGAACAGAATTTAGGCACCAAATGGTTGGGACGCGAAAATGACAAATTTTGAAAAGTGACATTTTCAGAACTGTGACTTACAATTCCACTTTACCATTAAAGAGGGCTTTACATCACAATTCTTTAGACACTAAATCCAAACTATTTATCTGCTCCTAATTGAAAGTTGCTGCTTATTACATGTAATAAAGTAACTCAATGTTATTCTATAGGAGAGATAGGTCTTGTAGCAGTACAAAACAAAAGTAGGAGTTTTTTAATACCAGGACATGTAAAACCTAAAAGTAAATGTCAAACTTTTAAAATACACTGCACCCTGCCCTCTGGACTGTTCGGGGCCTACCTTAGGGGTAATGTATATGTATTGAAAAGGAAGGTTTGGACCTGACAATAGTTTTATTTTGCCAGGTCAAAATATAAGTCCTAACACTACACAGGCAAAGGCAGGTCTGAGCCATGTTTTACAGGACCTCTCTAATGGGTCACACAATCAGTGCTGCAGGCCCACTAGTATAGTATATGGGGTACCACTTTACAAGGGACTTACAAGTAAGTTAAAGGTGCCAATTGGACATAAGCCAATTCTCTATGTTTAGGGGAGGGAGCAAAATCAATTTAGCACTAGTTATCAGTGGTAAAGTGCATAGTCATAAGACCAAAAAATCGAGATCAACAAAAATAAGAGGGGTGAAGGCTAAAGGTTTGGGGTTTTACCACCCTAATGCTGACAGGTCTACCGGTGAGTTTAACCTCCCTAAATCAGAAAACAGAAGGGTTGTGATAATTATCGTGCAATGCAGGATTTTGATCCCTGTGAAAATGCCATCAGCATGTAATCAAAGGATACGTGAAATTTTAGTAGGCTTTTTACCAACATTTTAAGGGGGGGGAAATCTAACATTTAGTGCTATCTCCTTGTTCTTGCCCTTATTTATTCCAGCTCAGTATATACACTTGGCAGTCAGACACGGAGGCAGACTAATGTGTGTTTTGTCAACCACTCTTAACCAGAGGACACAAAAAGAAAGAATCCATTTAAAAGACATTTGATTTGATTTTCACCTTTTATTAATGAAGTCAATGACCACTTTACCTAAACGTAGCAGGCCAAAATTAATACATCAGTTAGTTTGACAAAAATAAGTGAATATCATTTTTCATTACTTAGAATATTAACACAATGTGCTATGCTGATAAATTGAGAGTTTGTAATTCCTGCCAAGTTTTTAACCCTTTTGTTCTCTTTGACTGTAAATGTAATGAATGATCTCTGGTCATACATGCAATCATGAGAGGCATGTAAAAGCTTCCATTACCATAGTGTCCTGCCATTGTCCTCCTGAAACATCAAACTGTTGTCCTATGCCCTTTGTATAAGTGATTTCCAGCTACGGAACCATCCTAAATCCATTCTAAAGGGAATCCATATTTCTGGCATGTTTCCTCCTGGATATATTTGATTTTTGTACTCTAGATGGCTGATATGTTTGATCACTGGTTAGTCTGGGCCTGCTCAATAAATTAAAAACTGCATGCAACCTTCTTCAAATATGAATCCGATTTTGATATTTCTGGAAATATTTCTTTTCTGACTGGTCAACCCATATGTTTTGCATTTCTCTGGACCTTATTTTTGACTTTGCTAAAACAGGAATATTGTGCCTGTGCTCTCCCTTTGATTCTGGTTATTTTAGCGTATCCCTGATTTTAATCTGTAATATTTAATATTGTAATATTTTGTTAGTAAAACTTCAATTTCGAGGAGCTGTTGTGATCTTGCTAATATTAAAAATGAATTTTGCTACAAGTACAAATGTTTTTTGGGCCTCATAAAGCACACATTGCCACAGAATAATCTGTTACTGAAGGCAACTACTATGTGTGGATGTGCTCTTTGTGGAAAGGCAAAATGCTGGTACTCACAATGAAGTTAGTGAATGGCTCCAGTGGCCTAACCTTTTGCGCCATGCTGTATGGTGTAGTGGTACAAAATCGGGTGGTGATGGACGGAGCATCTGAACCAATCAAACACTCACACCCAGTCAAAAGATCTGGGTTTGATCCATCACCGTTCTTTAGCCCACTCTGCCACCCCAGTTCAGACATGGCTAAATGCAAATCAGTCTGACCCTGTGCCTCATGGGAACAGTCCAGCCCGAACTGCCAAGCCATGCCTTCCCTGGACCGGAAACAAGCTTCCCAGGACCGATTTCTGGCATTGCAGACGTCTTCAGCCCGGCTTGCTTGAATCCAGTGGCAAAGTGAGCAAGGGACTCACGTCTGAGCATACCCTGCCACACTTATGGCGGTATGGTGTAGTGGGCAGAAGAAAAATTTGAATAACGCAACAACAGACCAATGGATGAAGAGGGCTGCCTGAAAGCTCTTAATGTATATATTATAGCTATATAATTTTAGTAAAATCAAACGTTCATGGCTAATGTCAAAACAAACTATTTGGCGAAATGCTGCATTTTTGTTTTAGGGTTAGTATCCAAGTGAACTTAAAAAATTCTGTAAATTTTGCAAGCAGAAATCCTTAGCAGTCCAGCTGATGAAAAGTAAAACAGCACTCTTTAATGCTAAGTAAAAAGTGAATAGAGTAGCAAAATTTGATGGCTCTCCTTGGGATACAGTTGCCTTATTATACTAACTTTGAGCTAGATTTAACAGATGAGCTAATTAGGTTACCAGTTCAATAAAGTCACATTTATACACGTCCAAAGTGGCTGTGTAGTGTTAAATTTTAGTAACGTAATGCTAGTATAGACTCTCCACATCAGCATTCCAATGCTATAAAATATAAGGCTCTATTGAAAATAATTGGACCGAAGGAAAAAGTGGATGGAAAATGAACAGGTCACCTGGAGGTCACAGAGGGGAGAGAAAGTTATATTAATTTTTGAAGTTATATATAAAGATTATGCTGGGGATTCTTTTGACCCATTTGTATATAATTCAGGGTCTAAAATAGTGGTACCAGTTAATATCGTTTTTCAGCGATTAAAAAAAAAAAATAATGAAGTATTTACCATTTGTATGTGACTTGTCTGAGTCTACCGGGAGACCGGTTCTAACACAGGCCAGATCACTAGGTGTGGCAATGCTAATCAGTAGAATGGAAGTGAATGAGACATTAGTGACAGGTATGTTTAAGGTATAGCATGATGGAAACGTGTAGAATATTTAGATATGGTATGACCCGCTATTGTTTGCTGCCATGCATTTGGGCTGTATGTAAATACTGTGATGTGACTGAGAGAGAAAGGGAAAATGCTTGCACTGATATACTCTAGTCTTGGCATAAAGGGGCACCCAGGATATAGTGGGCACCCCAGACAAAATACTAGACCTGATTTAGTTGAGTCTATTTTTCATATACAGTACACCCACATGATATATATGCAATCAACATGCAATAAATTGTAAAATTCTGACAGTGGCAACTCGTATGAAATTATTAGAAAGAAGGGGCACTCATGACATATTGGGGCACCCATGACAAAATGATGGTGCTGGCACAATGGAGGTACTTATTGCAATGCGGGGAGGGGAGTGTGCTACCGCACATTTTGAAAACACTGTGGTTAGCTCCGAGGGAGCATCATTCTTCATTGGCTTATCACATTTTAGAATTATTAGAATATTTAATGAGTAGTCTTTCACACCCCATGGCTTCTGAGCAGATTTCTGTGCAAACTGCGCTTTAAATGCAATACCTAACCAGATTTTTTGTTTCCTTTTGACTTGGGAGAAAAAGTACTCAACTCCCATAGAAGCAGTCAGACTCGCTCTCTTGCTCGGTAAAATTAGCAGCAAGTTTTACACTCAACCACTTTCAAAGACAGCAGTCGTCACTGAGTGTGGTGCATGAAACAACGTCAACGTTATATGAGAGCAGGCATATGTTTCAATGCCCAAGCACTCTCTATCCCCTTTAATTTTATATTGCCCTGAGGGTTGGGGTCACCCGGGCATATTAAGGCTCGGGAGGGGGTTTTGTGCCCCCTACCCTTTTTTATGTTGGCTGTGGGGGATGGTGTCAACGGGGCGGATTGCGGCTTGGGAAGGGAGATGTGTGCCCGCTCCCCTTTTTTATGAAACTGAGAGAGCGTCATGCTATTTTGAAAATTGTAGGGGTGCATTATAATCGCACGTAGTCAGCACCCGCATATTTAGAGGAAATACTAATATGTGTTTTAGAAATGTAACATTAGTTCAGGAATTAGTGCAATATGTGAAGGGTACATTTATAGCGTTTGTAGATTAATGTAGAGCCATAACAGGAGTGTGATGCTTTATATAACGCAGAAATGTTATTAAACGTGTGTATTGCTAAATTAGTAAACAGGCCACATTAAGAGTTACACGTGTAGGAGACAGAATGGAAAAGAGCTTACGTTTAGAGTTGAAATGTAATGTTGTTTTTGTAATGGAATAGAGTGCATTGCTTATAATGTAGAATCATTTCGAAATGCATTTGAACGTGTAAAGGCCTGGGATATAGAGAAGCCAGTAGAGGCCTAACTGTGATTTCTTTACTTAGCTTTGGTTATCCTTGTGAAATAATGTCTTGCTGGGAAAGGTGCTGTTCTCAGAGAATATTGAATTGTAACTTTAAATGTGCACAAGATTGCTTCTCACGTATTTCAGTTGCAGGTGCTAGGCCACAGACCTCGTTAGGTAGAATGATCCATTGTTTAGAAGTTAGGCCGGTAGGAGTGCGGACGAGTAACTGCCAGAGGAATGTCCATCTGCAACATTTGGCGGAGAAGGTGCCTGGGATCCAAGGACACCTCAACGGACGCAGGATGGAAGAATGCCATGCTGGAAAAATCCGATAAACCGATACCTGCCCAGTGGGGGGTGCCTAGGGGCGTAAGTACGACTTTGGGAGTTTTGTATTAGGGACAGTACCCGAGGGTGGAGAGCAGATTTTGTTAGGAGGTTGCCAGAGCAGGATGTAGGCAATCCGAGATAGCATTATAGGGAACTTAGGGCAGAGTGGGGTGTAGGAAGGAGCATCTTAGAATGAGGTCAATAGTTTAGGCTACTTACCTAAGAAACGTGAATGCACTTCTTAGGGAGTCTTCATGGCTGACACCTTTACTCTTGCCTGAAAAGGAATTGTTAAGTAGGGATGTCACCTTAAAGTTACTGTCGGGACAGATTAACCTTTTCCTTTTCTTTTGTAAATGCAGTTTAGACTTCAAGTAGGTACTGTTATTGGATGCCTGATGTTTCTTGAACTGACTTTGCTTTTTATTCTGAGTCGTCTGAGACTCCTTCGTGGGATTATGTTTGTGTTCGTGCCAGTTTATCTTTTGAACCTCTTGCTGAGGTGTTTGTATGTCCAATTATTTTTGGCTTTGTAATAAATTCTTAACCTACAGTTCGTAGTCAGTGGTTTTTAAATTGGATTTTATTGCTGGTTTACAAAGCTGTTTTAATTATGAGTTTGAAAACCTCCCCTCGATACTTCTTAGCAGACAAAAAGGTTCAATCGACCTGTCCTGGGATTCTGGAGAATTGATAAGGTAAAAATCTAGATAAGAATCCCAGCTCCTTCATGCCAGGCCCAGGGATGGGGACCCCAGGGCCCGTGAATGGTCTTGGAGTGGGGATGCACTCCCCCCTTCGAGTTTCCTTAGCATTGGGGCCTTGCGGATGGGCTCCCACATTTAATTTGGTGAAGCACCGGACAAGGCTTAATAGGGCTCTTTACGCTAGTGTCGCCGAACAGCAACACCACTTCTTTGTAAGCTTGAAAATAATTATGATAAGCAGATGAGGACAAATACATTTGTTATTAAAAAGAATCCAATAGTGGAATAGGCACAGGAGAGATCACATAGACAAAACTTGTACTCTAGCTACTTTATCATCTTACTTCATGTATTATTGTTAGAGGAATAATAAATAATAAATCAAACAACAACGGTAAGGGTTAAACCAGGTATGCACCAGGATTTATCAGGACCCACTGTTGCCAGACCGGGATGTTGGATACGACAGGATTTGCTGGACAAGACTGTGGAGCTTTTTGACTGTCAAGTGGTAACTAGACGCTTTTTCTTGAATTATAGATCGTGAGGCTTTTGACTGTCAAGTGGTAACTAGATATTTTTTCATGAATTGTAGTTTTTTTTAACTAAATGATCCCAACAACAGGGGAGTACGGTCCAGAACAGACATCCCTTTCCTTTATTTAGGAAGTGGTCAACAGCAGATATC
This sequence comes from Lissotriton helveticus, assembly GCF_964261635.1. NCBI lineage: Eukaryota > Metazoa > Chordata > Amphibia > Caudata > Salamandridae > Lissotriton > Lissotriton helveticus. The sequence goes on along the minus strand of NC_136062.1, from coordinate 127,030,683 downwards.
AGACTTAAAGTTATGATGAGCCCTGATGATGTCCTAACGAACGAAACGCGTAGGCTGTTTTGAGTTGTGAATTTGCACTGCGAATCTGCACGTACAAGGAAGCATTGATAAATTGACTTGATTTGGAAACTCTGTTGGAAATTAACTTGATTTGGAAAAGGATTTTGAACAATAATAATAAAAAATCTTCATGGACTACAGTACTGGACTGAGGAATTCTTTATAAATGTGACGCTCCTTCCATCTCATCTGCGAATAAGAAATACTGTTTGTCATATGCCTTTAAAAAGTTCCATTGGGGACGAAACACGTGTTGAATGATGAACATGCACTTAGTTGGAAGAGTATAAATACAATACAGGCGATGGAAATATATCACATGACCTTGGATTTATGGACTGATGTTGGCGTGGGTTTCCCTTCCATTTCTGCTGTTGCCTCATGTGTTTTTGCTGGTGTTAGATTCTTTGGGCACTGTGCCACGGCTGTCCAGTGCCTCAGTGCAAGTGCTCCGTATTGTAAATTGGTATATTAATCAGTGGTTCCATGTTTGGCTATTTGGTTTACTTGTCAGACCCTTGTACAGTGCACTGAGTCTGCCCAGGGCGTGTAAATCCAAATGCTGCTGATAGGCCTGCAGCACGGGTTGTGCCGCCTACAGAAGCAGCCTTGTAAAATGTGTCTAAGGTCTGCCATTGCAGAGCCTGCGTGCAGTTTGGTTCTGTCATGCTGACTGGGCAAGTGCACCCACTTGCCAGTCCCTAAACCTTCCCTTTTCTTCATATCAGTCACCCCAATGGTAGGCCCAAGGGCAGGATGCTTTGTAAGTATAAGGGAAGATAAGCCCTGATATGTGTGGCATGTCCTAATAGTGAATTACAGCCATTTTCGTTTTTCACTATTGCAAGGCTACCTGTTCTCCATAGGCCAGAATGGGCTGTAAGAAATATTACATTTTATAATCCTAACTGACTCAGAGAACATGGTAGAAATTCGAGTTTAGTATGCCTGGACTCAGAATGATAAAATACATCTTTTAGTGAAGTTGGTTTTAACATTCGATGTTTGCAAATACCACTTTTAGAAAGTAGATATTTGTTTGTCTAACCTTTCAAGCCTGCCTCTGCTAGGTTGTGTATTCCTTGTCTGGTTTTGTGAGTGACAGGGCTGGGGGATTCCAAGAGACTGGATGAGTCAGCCCAGTGGTGAATAGAGAGATCTGCATCTAGATGGGAGGGAGGAGTTGCACCTGAACCATGAATAGGGCTGTGCCTGCCTTCCACAATGTTGGCTCCACCTCCTGGGGAGCGGCTGATGTCTCTGCCCTGCACACTGAAAGAAGAGAAGGAGTCCTGTCAACAAAGTGCTCCAGGACTGTACTTGCCTTCCACAATGCTGGCTCCACCTCCTATGGGGCGTCTGATGTTTCTGCCCTGCACTGTGAAAGGAGAGGAGAAGTCTGGTAAACAGAGTGCTTCAGAACTGGTTCGGACTGGGAAAAGGCCCCTCTCCCCTCAGAGAACAAAGGATTTTGGAGTATAAATATTGGGACCCTGATCCCATGAAATTAGATCACTTTTGGGCTACAAGAAGAAACCTTTACTGAGGAGAGGAACCTGAAGAAACTGAGGAGAGGAACCTGAAGAAACCGAGGAGAGATTATTCCCAAGCTGAGGTGCTGCTTGGGGGATTGACCTGCAGTGGTTGCCTTACTGCCAAAGGAAGGAGAAAGGAACTTTGTGTACTCTGCTTTCAACTTGTAAAGGATCTCCAAGGGCTTGGAAGAGAGCTTGCCTCCTGCTGAAGTCTCAGAGACAACAGACTTCACCCCCAGCTCCCAAGAGTTCTTGTGGAAGTGCCTGCTGCTGTTTTGGGCCTTCTGAGGAACTGTATGTCGTAAGGTGCTGGTAGCGCGACGCAACGAGATTGAAGTGTGTCGCTGCTGCTGCCGTCGCACTTCTGAACAAGGGTGTCGTTCTCCATCATCGGGCTGCTCCCCGTCCGGTCTGCAGTACAATACCCGATGGGCTCTACTATAGGGAGTCCATCGGGTATTGCACAGCTGACCCGAAGAGGAGCAGCTCGATGATGAAGCATGACACCCGACAGGGTGTATGAGGGCATTATAATCCATTGAAATGGATTCCCAACTTTGAACCACTCTGGTCAAGTTGGTTTATATTCCCTGTGTCTGACTATCAATTCAGAGGAACAGCATCATTAAGCAACTCACCAGAGGACAAAAGAACATCCAGAACTGTGCAGCCAGATTCATCGTCAACCTCCCACACAGAACTCACATCACCCCACACTTCAGAGAGCTCAGCTGGCTCATTATACACAAACACTCTCATTTCAAACATCTCACACACACATTCAAGGCACTACACAACTTAGGCCCCACCTACCCGAACCATTGCATCTTCTTCAATCAATCACCCAGACACATCTGGTCCGCATCAGTTTTACTCGCAGTCATCCTTTGCATGAAAAGAACAATCAGGAGGACAGGTATTCTCTTACATTGCTCCCAAAGCACGGATGGCTTCTCACTCCACATTAGAGACTCCTCCTGCTCCCTTCTTGAACTCTGCAAGGAGCTGAAGACCTGGCTTTTCAATTAACTATATTCAATTCAAGAGGGGAGAGTGAGATGGTTTATTAACTGGTGTTGGACTTGGCCCTTTCTGCAGGGTCATCCCCAGACTTTTCCATTTACCCTCCTGGTTTCTGAACCCGTCTTTGTTGGATTTTAGGACTCTGTGCACTTTACCACTGCTAACCAGTGCTAAAAGGCATGTGATCTCTCCTTAAAACACAGTAGAATTGACTTGTACCTAACTGGATTATTTAACATAGTTGTAAGTCCCTAGTAAAGAGGTAAAACGTGTACCCAGGGCCCTTAAATTAAATGGCACTAGTGGGTCTGCAGCACAGATTGTATCTCCCACTTAACGAGCACTATAAATATGTCTCAGGCTTGGCATTGTAGCCTGTGTGTGCAGCTTTAAACGGCCAATTTGACCTGGAAAAATAAACATTCTGCCATACCCAAACCTTCCTCTTTAATACATATAAGTCACCCCTAGCATATGCCCTGGACAGCTCAGAGGGCAGGGTGCAGTGTATTTAAAAAGTAGGGCATATCATTTTATGTTTTACATGCCCTGGTAGTGAAAAATTCCCTAATTCGTTTTTCACTACTGTAAGGCCAACCTCTCCTATAGGCTAACATTGGAGTTACCATATTATATTTAAAAAGGTGACATTTTCAATGGGAACAGGCAACCAGTTCATGTTTGGTGCCTTTGGAATCACAATTTAAAATCCTAAACTATTATGTAGATGGATTTTAAATTATAATTCTGAAAATGCCACTTTTTAGAAAGATGGCATTTTCTTGCCTTAGCCATTTGAAGCCTGCAGTTTGTCTCCGGGTAACATGACTGGGCGTGGGTGACCGTTGGACTTTGTGTATTCATCCTAGACACACACAGTGGGAGCTTAGGTGTGACTGAATAGGCCATCACTGGCAGGATGGGAGAGAGGAGCTGGACCCAGCCCCACGTGCACTTGAATAGGCTGGGTCCTGTTTCTACACAAAAGGCTCCATACCCCTTGTAGTTATGCTGGAAGCAGGGCCAGGATGGCAGGGTACTCGTGCACTTCAAAGGCAGACCTCTAGATGCTTCTCCCCACTTGAATGGCACAACTAGGTATAAATACTAGACCCCAGGCACCAACATTTCAGTACACTTCTGGAACTGTGGATACTCTGCGAGGAAGAAAGGCTGCTGTGCTGCTACAAGTACTGTCACTCTGCTGAACAGCTGCTCTGAAGGAACTGCTGCCTTGCTGACATGCTGCCCTTTTGCCTGGGTGAGAAGGACAGGAGATGCATGTCTTTAATACAGAACCCAGAGTGACTCCAAGGGCTAGTTGGCTGACCTCCTGATCTGAAGCTTCAGGGACATAACAGGCTTCCAACAGTCTTGCATCAGCACTGGACTCTTTGAATCTACCTTGCCAAGTGGTGCCACCCAAGTCGTGGACCCATGGAAGTGGGATTAAGGTCAACCAACAAATCAATTTCTCACATTGGGGACATAGGAGTAGGGACATGTCTGTTGGTTGAGGTTAAGGGGGGAGCGGAGGAAGGAAGGGACATTCTGGATGATATGGTATGTCTGATGGAAGGGGTGGGTCTTCGTGAGGAAAAGATATTGCCAACCAATGCCAAGATCTCATTGCTTGCTTGAAACACGATTTTCCTCTTATCAAAATGGATCTTGAGAGATTACCAAGAAGACTGAAAGGAGAAGTGCTTTTCAATTTGCTACCATGATAAATGCTAGATAGTGAGGTGGTATCATGGTGGTAAACTTATTTTGAAGAGTGGTATCATGACACTGTGTTGTGAGTGAAAAGGTAGGTACATTTTTAGGGAACCTTTGCACATATGGTGGTATTCGTCTGCTAAGAAGGTTTCCGGGTAGTCTTTTAGGGTTTTGTGTTTTTCTTTGAGTATTTGGAGAGATTTATAGGGTAAGTGTTCTTGAAAGTGTTGACTTCAGATTTGGAGAAGCGGGCTGAAGGTGAACTTTTTGCTAGTGAAGGGGAAATAGTGCTCCTTTTAGTCTAATTTGTATGTGAGCTGAAGGAGGATATTGGATTAGTCCTTGTTTTGTTTTCGTAGTAGGAATCCTTTCTCCGTTGATGATATTACTGAGGTCTATAATGGAGGGTGGGCAGAGAGGGACAAAGCAGGGATAGAGGTGGGGTGGAGGGAGGAGTATCTACTGTGCTATGGAGTGAGGAGTCTCCTTCAGGCCTCCACTGCTCCGAGGAGCCAACCAGAGAGTCATTCACCATGACCAAAAACCTTCCTTGGCATCCAGAACCATGGAGGAACCAACATAGGGCAGGTGGGCAACACCTCCCATGGAAAGAAGCAGCAGTGATGCTAGCACCAGGCAGAGGACCCAGGTGGTGTGGCGGACTATCACTCCAGCGGGTTGCGAGGAGGAGTTTTTTATTTTATTTTTTATTTAATGCATTTTTATATAGCGCAGACTTTACCCAAAGGTGTCAGAGCGCATCACAATAGAACCAAGTACGTTACATGAGGAGAATTGTTTGTATTTACATGTTACAGATACAACGAGAAAGAAGAAAAAGTAAAATAAAACAATAGATAGCAGACACACAAAAAACAAAATCCCATTCCTTAGAGGCTGACCATAGAGTGGTGAGGCAGTCAAAGATCCAGAGGAGCAGGGCAATGTGGTGGATCAGTGCTCCAGAAGGTAACGAAGTAGACCAGCCTAGGTGGGATGGGCTGCGCTGCTCACACTGCCGAAGATTAGGATCTGGGCGGAGGACAGAGGCATCGTCTGTAGGTCGTCAGAACCTGCAATGGAACAGGGCGATGAGGGAGAAGGAATCTGTATGGCAAGAAGATCTCCGTAGTCGACAGAGCTTCATAGCGGCACTCCTTTTCGTCGGCCATCTTGGGTTTGTGGAATCTGAAACAACTCTGAGGGAAGGAAGCTCATGTGCACACCTTTACTGACTGGTATTTAACTCCAGTTCTCTGTGAAGTCGCAAACTGCTCACTGCCGTGCAGCCAGTGGTTAGTTATAATTTTAGGGCTCTATAACATGCATTTGAAGCACGGCTTCTTATATTGTGACCTCGACTTGCTAGTTGGAGGTCTGCAGTTGCTACGGACTTTGCTTCCCTGTCCTGTTTTGCCGGCCACTTCGCCACTTCTCGCGGCCCCCGCTCCGCGGGCGCCGCTCGTTGACCTTGGAACCTTGCTGCCTACGTCCTGCCTGGGATCCAGTGGACTTTGCTGACACCCCCTGCACCACGCACGGACAGAGGCGGGACTGCGAGGACCAGCCTGCCCAGCGGCGCTGATCGGCCGCAGCTGGTCCTCTTCCCGCCCCCTCCAGCTTAAAAGACCTAGCTGTGTGTGTATCCGGTGGGTGCCTTTGGTGCTAGTTGGAGGTCTGCAGTTGCTACGGACTTTGCTTCTCTGTCCTGTTTTGCCGGCCACTTCGCCACTTCTCGCGGCCCCCGCTCCGCAGGAGCCGCTCGTTGACCTTGGAACCTTGCTGCCTACGTCCTGCCTGGGATCCAGAGGACTTTGCTGACACCCCCTGCACCACGCGCGGACAGAGGCGGGACTGCGAGGACCAGCCTGCTCAGCGGCGCTGATCGGCCGCAGCTGGTCCTCTTCCCGCCCCCTCCAGCTTAAAAGACCTAGCTGTGTGTGTATCCGGTGGGTGCCTTTGGTGCTAGTTGGAGGTCTGCAGTTGCTACGGACTTTGCTTCCCTGTCCTGTTTTGCCGGCCACTTCTCGTGGCCCCCACTCCGCGGGTGCCGCTCGTTGACCTTGGAACCTTGCTGCCTACGTCCTGCCCGGGATCCAGAGGACTTTGCTGACCCCCCCTGCACCACGCACGGACAGAGGCGGGACTGCGAGGACCAGCCTGCCCAGCGGCGCTGATCGGCCGCAGCTGGTCCTCTTCCCGCCCCCTCCAGCTTAAAAGACCTAGCTGTGTGTGTATCCGGTGGGTGCCTTTGGTGCTAGTTGGAGGTCTGCAGTTGCTACGGACTTTGCTTCTCTGTCCTGTTTTGCCGGCCACTTCGCCACTTCTCGCGGCCCCCGCTCCGCAGGAGCCGCTCGTTGACCTTGGAACCTTGCTGCCTACGTCCTGCCCGGGATCCAGAGGACTTTGCTGACACCCCCTGCACCACGCGCGGACAGAGGCGGGACTGCGAGGACCAGCCTGCTCAGCGGCGCTGATCGGCCGCAGCTGGTCCTCTACCCGCCCCCTCCAGCTTAAAAGACCTAGCTGTGTGTGTATCCGGTGGGTGCCTTTGGTGCTAGTTGGAGGTCTGCAGTTGCTACGGACTTTGCTTCCCTGTCCTGTTTTGCCGGCCACTTCTCGTGGCCCCCACTCCGCGGGTGCCGCTCGTTGACCTTGGATCCTTGCTGCCTACGTCCTGCCCGGGATCCAGAGGACTTTGCTGACCCCCCCTGCACCACGCACGGACAGAGGCGGGACTGCGAGGACCAGCCTGCCCAGCGGCGCTGATCGGCCGCAGCTGGTCCTCTTCCCGCCCCCTCCAGCTTAAAAGACCTAGCTGTGTGTGTATCCGGTGGGTGCCTTTGGTGCTAGTTGGAGGTCTGCAGTTGCTACAGACTTTGCTTCCCTGTCCTGTTTTGCCGGCCACTTCGCCACTTCTCGCGGCCCCAGCTCCGCGGGGGCCGCTCGTTGACCTTGGAACCTTGCTGCCTACATCCTGCCCGGGATCCAGAGGACTTTGCTGACACCCCTTGCACCACGCACGGACAGAGGCGGGACTGCGAGGACCAGCCTGCCCAGCGGCGCTGATCGGCCGCAGCTGGTCCTCTTCCCGCCCCCTCCAGCGTTTCTTCCTATAATAGGACTAACTACAGCGTGTGCGCGGGACGCGCGCGGGTCTGAGCGCGGGGGTTAAGCCCGGGCAAAGGGCGGGCCGTCTGAGGCCGTCCGAGGTTGGCTGAGGTTGGGTTGGGGCACCCCCCTTGTGTTTGATTTGATTTGCATAGTTTATTTTGTTCGTGTCTGTTGGGGTTTAAATTGTCATTGTTATAGTCGCCTCTATCCAACACCCTAATCTTGTTCTTTTATTCTACCATTTTTCGTTTTTATTCCCTTAGTGAATCATGCCTTTACGCTCAGGGAAAGAAAGAGTAGTAAATATTCAAACGGGTAGTGGGGTAGTAACCGGCCCCCTTGAAGCTTTTATAACCAGGGCGACTGGCTTTTTAGAAAAGGAGATAGCCTTCGCGGAGAAACAACTATTGTTAGATCTCATTACAGGGAAACGCTCTTCTATTGGTCGCCTTGCTTCAGTGGCTAGCCTGCAGACATCCCCTTTGATTCCCACTATGTCTTTGAACTCAATTCAAGTGGATGTCCATCCAGTGGAGGAGAGGTCACTCTTGAACTCTATTGAAAGCGGATCCCAACTTAGTGTTTCCACAGGAAGCTGTAGTGGAGAAAGTTTGTTAAATGTGAGTCTAGACCATCCCAATCCTATTGCTAGAGAATCACAGCGGAATATTCCCTCTAAGAGGAAGAGAAGCAAGAGCCCGCAGATAGGGGGGAACCTCCAAAATAGCCAAAACTAATAGTAATCTCCAGTCAATCCCCACTCCTATAACAATTGTTAGTTCACAACCTCCCACGATAGTAACTAGCCCTTTATTCCCCCCCAATTACGACTGATAAACCAGGCAATTACTACTGGGTGTTCTGGTAATGATGACGATGGTCTCTTAAGGAAAATTGAATTGTTGGTTAAAACTCTTATGCTTCCCCTCCTTGAACGTACTAGACTCATGAATTCAAAGCTCGACCTTCTGGAAAATCTGGTTTTGGAGAATTCAGGGCTTCTGAAAAAGATAGTCTACGATCACCCAATGCCACCTATCTTAGCTGGTATACCCAATCCATCGGATGCCGCTGGTACAACTAAGCAGGCCCCACAGGCCCCCACCAAGCAATCTAACATCCAAGCACGAACATCCAATCCGGTTAAGGGAACATCTAGGGGTGGGAGCACGAAGATAGCTGATGTAAGGCATACTGTTAAAACTCCCATTGTTGCTCATCCTCCTATCATCGCTAGGGGTTCTACTCATTTGACAGCTTTGACTAAACCAAACCCTAGAATTATGGGGAGACAAGGTAAAAATATACAAGCGCTATCCCGGAAAGATCCCAGACGAGACTTGCCATACATCAATTTACCATCTGAGGCTTCTCCTTTTACGATTGTTTTAACAGGAGTTGCACCCATTAAGGATGATAAAATGGAATCCTACGGGGACCTCAGAAACAAAGTAGTCTTTTGACTAAATAAAAACAGACCCCTTCCCCCATCTTTTGCCCCGGAGATTTTGAGTGTTAGGAGGGTAGGATGGGTGGGACCCTGTCCGAAAGATTTGGAAGGTGATTGTATCATTATTAATTTCAGAGACCCACATGTGGTGGACTTTATACATAGGGAGGCCAGATTTGGTAGGGTGGGGGATGTACAGTCGTTGGGTCTTAGTTACTTTTATCCCAAAAGACACAATGTTCCTTTTGTTAATCCCCTTATGAGTAATAGATCCTTCGGGAGAGTTCCAGCTGAAAGGAATAACTATTCCCCGTCTTTCACCTGTACAATCGTTTTGAAGCTCTTTCTGGCCTGGAGAGCAATGACTGACTCTCCCCTGTATTTAGTGGAGAGAGTCATCCCAAAGATTCTGGAAAAGGGGTAGTTGACCCATGTAGTATAATAAGTCCAGTTAGACAAGAGGGGAGTCTCCAAAATTGGAAGTGGTGAACGGGAGTGTCCCGATGGGTTATATTCATGATGATCTTGTACCCAGTGTAATGAGGGTTTCAACTCACGAGTCGATGGTTTCAGATCATGTGGTCTCCTCCCATGAGGATTCGGTATTGAAAATTGCTTCATGGAACATTGCAAGGCTCAAAGGGAAACTATCTCAGATGATTGGGGAGTTTTTGTTGATTCATTTGATGTCTTAGTATTTCAAGAGAGTTGGGCCCCTGAACCAGTTTTTCGTGTAGGTTATCTGAATTTTTATAAACCGACAATAAAGGGTACTAAGGGTAGAGCTGCAGGTGGCCTAGTAATTTGGGTAAGGCAGTCCATCAATTGTAGACCGAAGGAAATCCCTGTGAATAACCTCGATATCCTGGGGATTAAGTTGTGTATGGAAAACCAGCAGAATATCATTCTAATTAACATTTATGCACGTGGCCTCCCTATTTTAGATGATCTGGATTCCTACCTTGAGATGATTGGGAGAGATAATTTCATATTTATAGCAGGGGACTTAAATTGTAGTTTTGAACCCCAGAAGAATGAGGACGAGGGCATGTGTTGGGAGGAAGATGACCTGTGGAACATCCCGAACTTGTCACTGAATTATACCAATAGGAGTACTGAGGCTGCTTTGCATTGGCTGGGATTATGCTTAGAGTGGGGTATGAGAGCAACTAATGGTCGTATGGAGTCTGATAAAACTGGCCATCCTACTTTTGACAACGGGGTTAGTAAAAGTAGAATAGATTACATTTTGGTAAAAATGGAGTATTGGCCCCATGTAATAGATATGGCAGTTGTGGACCGCCCAGAGAGTGACCATAACCCGTTGTTCTTAAATTTGAAACTCACTGGTGCCGTAGGTAGATCTCCGGCAGCAATGTGTGTTACTGCTTAAGCCGTCTCAACAAACGATAGAAGGCGGGTTAAATGGTGTAGGGTTCTGGCGGACCCCGCCATGTTAGATGGTATTGCACAAGAGGCTTCTTCAGTATTAAAAGCCATAAATAATCAATCCTCCAATATGGTAGCGGTTCAACAGATTATGGATCTACACGAACAATGTTTTATTAAACTAAAGGCTCTTCTTACCCTTCCCCAGAAGCCTAGCAAAGAAAAAATACCCAGCTTAAGTAAGAAATGGTATAACAGAGAATGTAGGGAGGCTTTTGGTGGTCTTAAAAAAGCTATCAAATCAAGAATAACCACAGATATTAAATTGGCTAGGCAAAGATATAAGAGGGTCCAGTGGGCGGCGAAGCGAGAGTGGGACAAGTGTTACTGGTCCGACTTATATGAGGCTAGTCTTTCTTCTAACCATATTAAGTTCTGGGAAGTCGTCAAATGGGGCAGAAACCCAGAATCACAGATCCCAGCCAACCATGTTTCGGCGGAAGCATGGGTGGACTTCTTTTCGTCCCAGTTTCGAGGTCCAGAATATGAGAGTAGTGACACCCCAGTGACTCGGACCCTGTCTCATCGCCCGTATTATCACCGTTTGGTGTTTACTAATGATGAGGCCGAGTCCGCTCTCCGACTAGTCCAAGCCGGGAAAGTTCCAGGGATGGATTGCATCCCGGCCGATCTTTTTAAATCTAATCTTCAACTCTGGGTTCCTTACATCACCCAGGTTGATAACACTATTGTAAAGGGGGCAAGGATCCCAGATTTCTGGAAAGGGGTGAAAATTCTGCCCGTTTTCAAAAAAGGAGATCGCTCAATCCCTAGCAATTATCGTCATATAAGTTTAATAGACTCCTTGCAATTTTTTTTTTGCAAGGATGGTGCTTGCTAGGGTTCAAGGGTGGATGGAGATGGAGAGTATTCTCTCTCCATTGCAGGCAGGATTTAGAGTAGGTACTAGCACCATTGACCAAGTCTTCCGTTTTGTTTTGATTTATTGGAAGGTGGTGCTATTGGGCGGAGGGACTATCTTCGCCGCTTTTGTGGACCTTAAGTCCGCCTTCGATCTTGTGCCAAGGAAAAAGATGTCTGATGTTCTGGACAAGATCGGTTTACCACCCGAACTGCTAGAGATCCTGATCAGACTACACGAGGATAACTTTGCCAAAGTAAGGTGGGGGAGACAGGGGCAGGTAACGGGCAGTTGTCCAGTTACGAGGGGTGTTCGCCAATGGTGCGTTTTGGCACCCACCCTTTTTTTATTATTCATTAACCAGGTGGTGAAATTTTTCGAAAATACCCCAACTGATGCACCAATTTTGGGTGGGACCAAGTTCCCATTGCTCATTTTTGCAGACGATACAATAATCCTCTCTAAGACTCGTAGTGGTCTTCAAAAGGCGATTAATAGATTTGAGGAATTCTGTAAACTTAATGAACTGCAAATTAATGTGAGCAAGACCAAATTTATGGTTTTAAGTAAAAATCGCCCTGTCAAAAGTCATGTAAGCATGGATGGTGTCGCCCTAGAACAAGTGAATGTTATGACCTATCTCGGGGTGACCTTGGATTACCGCCTATGCTGAAAGCCCCAGGTTGAGGCACTCCACCTTAGGTCTGCCCGCCTAATGGGTTGCTTGATCCAGGAACATAGACTGTCCCTGACTAAAAGGGTCTCGCCAGTATTAAAAATTTATGAAGCAAAGATCAATTCTGCTATTTTGTATGGGGCCGATCCATGGGGTTATAAGGACCTAACCCTCTTAGTAAGAGCCCAAAACAAATTTTTGCTCAAACTGGCAGGCTTACCCCAATCCTCTCCAATTAAACCACTTTTGATAGATATGGGTTGTAAGCCAATAAATGAAATGGCACAATATCGGCTCATAGCTTTATGGAGACGGATCTGGACGTCTCCAGATCTAAGTCTCTTCGCTAACGAACTAGTGGAAGTAAGATCAATCAGGGGCTCAGGTAGTATCCCATGGCTACGGGAAGTGAAAATAATCTTAGAAAGTATGGGACTTAGCCAATTGTGGGCCAATCCAGGGTCCACTATATTTCCCTCTAAAAAAGAATATAAACTGCTTTTTTGGGCTTCGGTTAGATCCCGTTCTGTCGTACTGTCAGATACTCCCAACCTAACAGGTTGCTTCCTAGTTCACAAACTAGATCCCTTATTTGAGAACTATTGGGATGTAATTAGTAAGAGCTTGGATAAAAAATTATACCACCAATTTAGAGTAGGGTCCTTACCTGTGAGGTCCTTTACTAAGAAATGGGATGGCCACTCATCAGAGTACTGTTCCCGGTGTACCGACCAAAAGGAGAGTGTGGGACATCTTTTCTTTGCCTGTCCGGCCTATACTGCCGCAAGGAATAAATGGATCAGGCCCATATGTCGTAAGCTGAATATTGGAGGGTGTAGTGAGGCATTGTGGGCTCTAAGAACAATTACTTTAGAGATTGTGGTCATTGGCGTAGCAAAGTTCTTAGGGTGGGCCTGGATTATTAGAGCTAGACACCATCATGTACAGTGATTTTAATTTTTAAAATATGTTCCTTTAATTCATTCATACTGTGTCTTTAAAAAAGGAATTTCGCTGTTTAATCTTTGTTTTAATGATTCCAACTGAATTTAATGAATTTTAAATGAATTGGGATGTTGTTACATTTTACTTGTATATATTATCTGGTCTTTTTAACCTTGTCTGTAAAATGTCTTTTATGATGTAAAAATCGAAAATAAAGACGTATGAACTGAACTGGAATCTAACTTTTTTATTACAAGTCTGTTTTATTTTGGAACAAAACCCCTGACAGGGGCACATAGACACAGCGTTAAGCCTACAAGCTCTATCCGAGGCCGGCCGCGGAGAATACGCAATAAGGCCATACATTTTGCATACACAAACTAGTTAACACAGCGCCTTGCCTACAACCCTAAGAGAGCCGGCCGCGTGGCTTAGGATAAGCTGTTAGAATTATTCGGCGCATATAGAGCCCCAATGACAGGTCAGTGAGAGTAGGTGGACAGGCAACAAGCCCAACACTTATAAACGACCCAACAGAGGTCTGTGAACACAGTAGAGATCTATAGAAAGAGGGAAGAAAGGGAAAAGAACGGAGAAAGGAGCCAGAGACAAGAGAAAGAAGGGATATCACGCTAGCTGGGTGGATGTGTTGTTCAATGGGTGAGGGGCGGTATCAGGCAGCAAGAGTCGGCCTCTAAAACTCTCATGTCATGAAAGATGTCTATGGGAGCAATCTAGTGGGGTCTGCCGGGACGACAGCATCCTCAAAGAGATGCAAGGTCCGGAGCCTAGTGGGCATGTGTCTTGCATGTGTCATTGAGCAAAGGTAGCGCACCAAGGGCTTCCAGACTGGCTCGAAGCGAGTGTTATGCAGCTGGAGCCGCGCCGTGAGGAGCTCCATTGCCAAGACGTGCCACATCCTCACAAACCAGGAGGCTATGGGGGGCGCTTCAGTCTTCTTCCAATACAAGGCTATGAGCTGCTTGGCCGCACCTAGCATTTGTAGTGTTACAACCCAGTCATTACGGGTGAGGGCCTTGAGGCCTAGAGGCCTAACACCCAACAGGATCGTACCTATGGCTTCAGGCAAGGGGAACCCCAACACCCCCCTAATGTGGCTAAGGACCTCCTTCCAGAAGACAGTTAAGAGCGGGCACGCCCACCATATGTGCACAAAGTCCCCCATTGCAGCCCGACACCTCCAGCACAGCGGCGAAACATTGGGGAACATCTTATGGAGCCGCAGAGGAGTGTAATACCATTGAGTTAGAAGCTTATAGGCATTTTCCCTCTGCGGGATACTCCGATACACCTTGGGGATGTCTCTCCACACTGCGTCCCACTGCGAGGGCTCAATGTCCGCATTGACCGCTAGCTGCCATTGGCGCTGATACGGGTGGATGGGTACAAGTGGCGGATGCTGCAGAATGTGGTAAATCTGGGAGACCAACCGCTTTAAACCCCCAAGGGAGCGTGCCAGTCTTTCGAAAGGGGTGAAGGCACGTGTGGCAGCTTGATATGTGTCTCCATCAGAGACCCAGTGTCGCAGTTGGGCATATTGCAGCCGTGCCGCGGGCTGCAAGAGGAACTCCTCGCGACACTGGTCGAACGATTTAAATGATCCCCCGTCAAAAAGGTCGCAGAGCACCCTGCAGTCCCCTTGCACCCAATTCTCAAACGCCCGAGTTTGATAGGCCGGCGGGAAATGAGGGTTTGCCGCTATGGGAGTATGTGGAGACAGAAACGTAGTAAGCCCCTTGGATACAGCAGTGGCATCCCAGATGTCCAGTACCGTTTTCGTTTGCACCGCAAGGTATGCGCTCCTGGAGCGGGCCGCCCGGTGGATCCACGGTAGGCCCCAAATGGTACGTCCCGCCACCACCCTGTCCATATGCAGCCATCCTTTTTCAGTCTCTCTCGCCCCCCACTCTATCACAAATCGGAGGTGTGCAGCCCAATAGTAGTGGACCAGGTTAGGACAAGCTAGGCCTCCCCTGTCTCGCGGGGCCATAAGAATTTTTTGGGGAAAGCGTGATCGCTTACCACCCCAGACAAAGGATGTGAGTTCGCGTTGTAGGCTTCGTATGCAGTGGAGCGGGATTGGAGTAGGGAGGCATTGGAATACGTAGAGGATTTTGGGGAGGATCGACATTTTGACAGCGTTGAGGCGGCCTAACTGTCACGCCTGCCAATCATCCGTGGAACAGAACGGCGAACTGACAAGACCAATCCAGGATGGCCTCGCCGTAATGCGCATGCGCGAGGGGTCCGAGCCAGAACATAAGCTCAATGTGCCCGGCTCTCAGCGCTTTGCGCTCTAGTTTCTCACTCATTCGGCTAGTTACTTCCGCTTGGCCTCTTCCTGTGTCTTGCCCATCTGTGTCATGGGAATCCCTTTCGTGATCTAAGATACGGCATTCTATTTCCATGTGCCGTTCGTTTTTGTTTGTTTGTTTGTTCCTGCCTTGGTTGTAAGGTGACGTAAACCTTACCTCTCGCTTGGATACCAGAGCGGCTCTTCCTATGTCCAGAAGCCGCTTTCATTTTCTTAGTTCTTTCCGAGGCTCTTCCTTACTGATTACGTCGCACTGAGTCATTGTTTCTTCGATGATTCTCATTGGTATCACGGAAGAGTTCTGCCTTTAGCCCGGTAGACCCACAGATTTTATACGTGGGTGCTACTTTCCCTACCTCCCCTCGCTCAGTGCCGGCTGTCTTACCCTTGTGTCATAGAGAATATCTGCGCCCTGCTTCGAGCGTACCCGTCATTGGGCCGGACTACGGTCCCGTCGAACGGCCGGTATTTGCTGGAGCTGGGGTGCGGGTGGTTTACGTGGCATTGTGGGATTTGTGGTCCGCCTGGCGAGTGACCTCCTTTCCTTTATTTCCCTATTTTTGTGTTCGTTCACTGGACTTCCCGGAAGCTGGCATTCATCACAGTACAGGGACACGAAGAACCGGTAAAGCGCTTGTAGTGCACTACATTTACATTGCGTTCTTGTTCAGTTCCTTTTGTGTTTATGTATGCATTTATTGCCTTCCATGCAGCCACTTCTGTGATCCAGACCTTTTACTATACGAGACACCTTAGCGTGGCTGTGGTTCTGGTTGGGTAAGATATACCCTCACTTAAGTACTTACTTGTGCTATGCTCAGAGGTAATATTTCATACCCCTCAAACTAGGTCAAACTGGATACCCATACATTCCGCGATCACACTTATATATCCAGAGGATATCCTAGTTGATTTCACTGTCACACCATTGTGCTATCAGGTAAAGGTGGTTTGTGTATTTACATTGGAGGCTTGTGAGTTGACTGTTGTTGTATTAATTCATTATTCCTTTTAGCTTCATCTTCCAATTGAAGAAGAGAAGTGTCTGAAGAGTCCAGTGTTTTGTCTCCCCCTACTTTCCTTGTTTTGTTCTCTCCTTTCCCTCCATATCACCCTTGTGTCCTAGTGTTTGATAGGCACGGGAGGTGTAGGGGGGTAGGGTTGGGTTTCTTTTCGGCTCCTGTGGAAACTGCTACCGGATCCTTACAGAGCGCAAAGCCCAAGTGTCTTTTCTGCCCAAGTGCCATGACCCAGGTTACTATGGAAGATCCAGCCCATATGCTGGGGAATCTCCAGTTAGAAACTCAAGCATTGTCCCAGAGGGTTGACAATTTACAAAAGAGAGAGACAGTTCAATGTAGAGGCAGAAGGGAGAACTGGATCCAGCACTTCATCCCCAGTCGTAGACATAACGACACCCCAATCAGTTTTGTTAGCTCCTCCTGAACGGTTTTCGGGTGATACAGCTAAATACTCTGCCTTCATAAGCCAGTGTCAGTTACACTTTATGTGTAAAGCTAGCTACTTCCCAACTGACCAGTCAAAGGTAGCCTTTGTTATCTCCTATTTGGGGGGTTCTGCAGCTAACTGGGCCATCCCGCTAATGCAGAGGAACGATCCCATGTTATATGATTATAGGTTGTTCAAACAGGAATTGCAGAAACTCTTCGACAAACATACATTTACCCATTCCGCAGATACCGAACTGTTGTCTTTAAAACAAGGCACCAAGGAGCTCTCGGCTTACATCACCACGTTTCAGAGATTAGTGGCAGAGGCAGATAGGCCCGAGAGAAAACGCAGTGCCCTGTTTTATCGGGGACTGTGAGACGAACTCAAGGACGCGTTATCACAAATAGTGGATCCACCTGATAGCTGTCCTGACCTTATTGACCTAGTAGTCAAATTAGACCACAGACTACAAGAGCGTAGAAGGGAGAAAGGGCGTACTGATGTTAAAACTTATGTATACCACAGAAAGACAGAAGCCGAAAAGACAGCTGATGAGGTTGAACCTATGCAAATTGGGTCAATAAGAGGACCTTTGAGTCAGGAAGAAAGGCAACGGAGGAGGGACAACAAGTTATGTCTATATTGTGGCAAAGCAGGCCATTTTCTGAGGAATTGGCCTGTTAAGCCCTCCCAAAACAAGAAGTCGGAAAACTAATAAGCCCGACACCTGGTGAGACTAAGGTGTCGGGTAATTCAGGTCTAATAGTCTCATCTGTAGACACACCGTCCAACATACCGAGTCACTTCTATGTTCCTGCTAGTTTGTTTTATGATGAAAGGTCAATTGACGTGCTTATTATGTTGGATTCCGGGGCGACTGGAAATTTTATGGACACTGATTGGGCTAGACACCACACTATAGAGTCAACAGCTAAAGAGGTGTGGGAAGACGTCACCACTATCGATGGTAGCGTGCTGAAATCCGGGCCTATCACCCATCAGACAATACCCTTACATCTGACACTAGCCCAAGGGCACCAAGAGAATCTGTCTTTCGATTTAATCAAATCCCCACAGTTTCCTGTGTTATTGGGGTTACCGTGGCTCCGTACCCATAACCCACAGGTTGACTGGGGTACTGGTACATTGGAATTCTGTGGTGAAATATGTAAGGAACGCTTGGGAGTAGGTATGGGTGAGAGAATGACTGGCAACACACTTGCTTTTACCAATCCCTCTGCTTTACCCTTAGATTATGCGGATTTACGCATTGTTTTTGATGAGGTACAAGCAACCAGTCTTCCTCCCCATAGACAGTATGACTGCCGCATTGATCTCCAGGCAGGGGCTAAAATACCTTGTAGCAGGGTGTATTCCCTCACTTGAAAAAGAGAATGTATATCTCTGGGATTACCTAGATAACATGCTAAAGATAGGATTCATACGGCCCTCTCGTTCTCCTGCCTCCTCATCCCTTTTCTTCATTCCGAAGAGAGAGGGTGGCTTAAGATGTTGTATTGATTATAGGTCCTTAAACGACATCACTATCAAAAACAGATACCCACTCCCCTTGATTTAAGTCCTGCTTGACAGAATAAAGAACGCCACCGTCTTCACCAAGTTAGATCTTCGCGGTGCATATCATCTGGTGAGAGTCAAGGAGGGGGATGAGTGGAAGACGGCCTTCTGTACGAAGTTTGGTCTATACGAGTATTTAGTGATGCCGTTTGGGCTCTGTAACGCCCGTGTGGCCTTTCAATACTTTATAAACGAGGTGTTAAGGGATTTATTGGATGGAATATGTGATCGCCTACATTGACGATTTGCTCATCTTTTCTTCCTCAATGACAGAACACAAGGGTCATGTAAGAAAGGTGCTGGAGAGATTGCAGGAAAACAGTCTGTTTTGTAAACTTGAGAAATGCTTTTTTCATGTTCCTGAGGTGGCCTTTTTAGGATTTATTGTGTCTTCCTCTGGCCTTCGTATGGATCCCCAGAAAATGGAAGCCATTCACCAATGGCCCACTCCTTGTTGCATTAAAGAAGTTCAGAGTCTATTAGGCTTTGCCAACTTTTATCGTTGTTTTATCAACGGTTTTTAGAAAGTGGTATTGCCTATTACCTCTTTACTGAAGAAAGGAACCCCTTTCCAGTGGACTCCTGCTGCTGATGCTGCTTTTGCCACTTTGAAAATGGCATTCACCCAAGCCCCTATACTAAGACATCCTGATCCTGCTAAGCCATTCTTGGTGGAGGCGGATGCCTCCGATAAGTCAGTAGGAGGTGTTCTCTCCCAGACAGACCCTGAAACAGGAATAAGTCACCCAGTGGCATTTTTTTCACGCAAACTTAATCCTGCCGAGATGAATTACTGTACTGGAGACAAAGAATTGTTGGCTATTAAGAAGGTTTTTGAGGAGTGGAGGCAATACTTATTAGGGGCAAACCACACGGTGACAGTGTTAACGGATCACCGTAATCTTCAGTTTCTTGAATCTGCCAGGGCTTTATCTATGCGTCAGCTTAGATGGACTCAATTCTTTAGTGATTATGATTTGTGATTTTGTACCACGCAGGACACAAGAATAGGAAGGCAGATGCCTTATCCCGTTTAGGGTATGTTATCATTGAGGAGCCTAAAGAGTCACCACCCATCATATCCCCAGACAAATTCATAGGAGGGGTCAGTTCAAAAGAAGACTTCCTTGACAGGGTGGGGCAAGAACAAGGGTCGACTAAGATGGAATTTATTACACAGACACATGAAACAGTCCGGGTGGGAGGTTTCTACTATGTGGATTGTTGGTTAGTCCTCCCCTCTACAGAATTGCAAGGCCAAGCCCTCACATGGTGTCATTCTCATCCTTTGGCAGGACATCCAGGTTACAAGAAGACCCTAGAATCCTTGAAGAGACATTTCTGGTGGCCAGGAATGGAAAAGGACACGAAGAAGTACATACAGACCTGTCACATCTGTGCTCAGAGTAAGGCATCACATCAAAACCCCGTGGGATTATTGCGGCCTTTACCAACACCCGCAGGTCCCTGGCATACAGTGTCCCTGGACTTCATTGTTGAATTGCCTGTCACGATTAAGGGACATAACACGTTGCTGGTTGTGGTAGATACCTTCACTAAGTTAGCTCACTTCATACCTTTGACAGGGCTTCCTACAGCTAAGACCATGGCATCTGTGTTTTTGAGGCAGGTGGTTAGATTGCATGTTCTCCCTTCAGTATTGATTTCGGACAGAGGGTCCCAATTTGTGTCCCGTTTTGGAAGGGTTTATGTGCTCTTTTGTCTGTGGATGTACGTCTCTCGTCTAGCCACCACCCACAGACAGATGGACAGACGGAGAGAGTAAATCAATGTTTCGAGCAATATATCAGGTGTCAGGCTCTGCCATCTTTAACAGAATGGGATGAGTTTGTTTGGTTGGCCGAAATGGCATATAACAACAGTCATCACACATCCACTGTTTCACACCTTTCTTTTGCACTTATGGCTACCACCCACGAATCCTCCCTGGTTCTTCCCTCACTTTGCACAACCCCCGCAGCTAGTGATTTAGTACAAGAAATCCAACGAAACCATAAGCTTGCACAAGATAGTTTGGAACAGGCACGAGAAGGGAGCTGATTTACACAGACGACAGGAACCCAGTTACAAAGAAGGGGATGAGGTTTGGTTATCCTCAAAACACATCAGTCTAAAGGGGGCCTGTAAATTTAAGCCTAGGTACATCGGACCTTACAAGATCATAAAGGTCATAAATCCGGTAGCCAAGAAACTTGACCTCCCCTTAACGATGAAGATTCATCCTGTATTCCATGTTTCCTTACTGAAGCTTGTTGAACCGGGGACGGTCTTACCGTCCACTCCTCCACCCCTAGAAGTAGATGATGGGTTGGAATATGAGGTTGAGGCCATCATAGACTCTCGGCGAGTCAGGAAAAGACTGCAGTATCTCATTTATTGGAAAGGATATGGTGTAGAAGACAGGACCTGGGAACCAGCTAGTCAAGTACACTCACCCCGGTTAGTGAAACTGTTTCACAGACAGCATCCCACTAAGCCTAAACCTGTGGGGGGATCCGTAGGGGGGATGTACTGTCACGCCTGCCAATCATCCGTGTAACAGAACGGCGAACTGACGAGACCAATCCAAGATGGCCTCGCCGTAATGCGCATGCGCGAGGGGTCCGAGCCAGAAAATAAGCTCAATCTGCCCGGCTCTCAGCGCTTTGCGCTCTAGTTTCTCGCTCATTCGGCTAGTTACTTCCGCTTGGCCTCTTCCCGTGTCTTGCCCATCTGTGTCGTGGGAATCCCTTTCGTGATCTAAGATACGGCATTCTATTTCCAAGTGCCGTTCATTTTTGTTTGTTTGTTTGTTCCTACCTTGGTTGAAAGGTGACGTAAACCTTACCTCTCGCTTGGATACCAGAGCGGCTCTTCCTATGTCCAGAAGCCGCTTTCATTTTCTGAGTTCTTTCCGAGGCTCTTCCCTACTGATTACCTCGCACTGAGTCATTGTTTCTTCGATGATTATCATTGGTATCACGGAAGAGTTCTGCCTTTAGCCCGGTAGACCCACAGATTTTATACGTGGGTGCTACTTTCCCTACCTCCCCTTGCTCAGTGCCGGCTGTCTTACCCCTGTGTCATAGAGACTATCTGCGCCCTGCTTCTAGCGTACCCATTATTGGGCCAGTCTACGGTCCCGTCAAACAGCCGGTATTTGCTGGGGTGCGGGTGGTTTACGTGGCATTGTGGGATTTGTGGTCCGCCTGGCGAGTGACCTCCTTTCCTTTATTTCCCTATTTTTGTGTTCGTTCACTGGACTTCCTGGATGCTGGCATTCATCACAGTACAGGGACACGAAGAACCGGTAAAGCGCTTGTAGCGCACTACATTTACAATGCGTTCTTGCTCAGTTCCTTTTGTGTTTATGTATGCATTTATTGCCTTCCATGCAGCCACTTCTGTGATCCAGACCTTTTACTATACGAGACACCTTAGCGTGGCTGTGGTTCTGGTTGGGTAAGAAGCATTATGATATACCCTCACTTAAGTACTTACTTGTGATATGCTCAGAGGTAAAATTTCATACCCCTCAAACTACCGCCCGGACGGGCGGTAGAAGATTCTCTGTGAACGCAGCCAATTTATGGAATGCGCTGCCTTTGAACTTACGGACTGAGACTTGTACTATTCGGTTCCAGAAGCTACTCAAGACCCTTAATAAACAAAGAGATTCTATCAAAAAAAGTGATAACGTGGTAAAATTTTTTAATTGGTTTCAATTTTTCTAACAAACGTGCTAGGCTCTCTCTTAAAGGTGGAAAGACCAGAGCGCAATGTGCTTTTTAAAATACCCCTCACACACTAAAAAAACCAATAGTGTCATGCTTCATCATAGGGGTCTTCCCGCCCCTATAACGGGACGGGGCGTGCTACGACCAAGCAAATACGCGGGAGCACTTATATTGTGACAGTGACTATGTGTGAGTGCACAGGTGTCAGTGAAGGTGTAGGGACCTCAAAAAAGTGAATTAATAAAAAATATAAAAATTCCCTGGCATAGTAGAAAAAATACTTTATTCACTTCTCTAGCTGGGAACATTAAGAAGGGGTTGTGAGGTAGAGCAGTAGCTAGCTACCTAGTCGACATGTTTCGTAAGCAGTCCCCTACTGCTTACTCATCAGGACCAAAAAGCGATCCCTACTAGAATATACTCAGTTCTACAGAATATGCCTACTGTCCTACAAACAGCACAGCAAAAATAAGCTGACTGTTTCGTGCTCCGGGGCATGAGTTGGCCCAGTGAAGCAAAAATAATGATACAAATAGTACCAAAAAGGGACCTATTATGGTCTCTGTGGAGAAAAGGAAAAAAGGGAGAAAAACAACACGTATGCGTAAATTTACGTCATGATCCAATGCTAGGTACAGATATTTAATTATGTACCAGTATGCCTTATTTATCAAAAGCAGTCATATCCCTTGATACATTGAGAAAGGATATTGCATTAGTTATAAACAGCGTCCTATAGCTGGTTATAGAAACAGGGACCTCAAACTGCTCGGTTCCACTGTCATCTCGTCACACACATACACAATCACGACTCAATGCATTACCACTGAACAAGCAATTCAAAGGGAGGGACCTCCTTTACCTTTGGTTTCTATCAGAGAAAATATAAAAACGCTAGCCGTTATTAGCGATATTGTGAACACTACAATACGTACACTTTTTAGTTAATTTCAATGCCCCATGAGTTTGCAGGCGAGGGGTGTTCTTCCGCGGTACTGTGAAAACAAAACCGCACCTTGGTTTTAATTGTTGCGCAAAGACCAAAACTATCGATGGTGCCCGTGACCCGTTTTTTAAAGACTCAATGTCAGAGTCCATTACTCACATGTCCGGCGAGGAGAAGAAGCATTGTTCCCACCCCCGTGCTACTCCGAGGAATACCCGGCTTGTATGTCTCGTGTTTCTTAAGAAGTATTATTTCCGCATTGTCACCCGGCAGTCCTGTGTATGACTAGTGCGTCAACCTCCCAAAATGGCCGCCACCTGATGGAACAATGTGAGGAGAAGGACGGGAGTCTTTCTACTCTTTCTTTTCTCGGGGTGGGGGTGCGCAATAATTATGGAAACACGCGCATAATTAATAATATTCTTTTTGGTGCATGGGGAAATTCTTAATAAAATGGTATGGTCGTGTTGGTTATCAGTACAGACATAGTGCTCATACCATATCCCGTTACATATATTATGTCTATGTTGGGGAAACAAAAAAACCAAGGGTTCACAGGGCCGATGTTATCGCTCTGTCTAGTAATTGTAGTGACACAGTCAGAGGAATGCATGACCTTATTTACGTTGTCAAACATGGCATTCTCATTGGAAGAAATCGGAAAAGTTTTCTGGGGTAGTGAGTGGGTCTGCTCCAAGGGGGATACATTAAAGTTGAGCCCAAGGGATATCATCGTTCAACCCAATCTTATGTGACTGAACACGAAACACCCATCTTTGTTCCTTCTCTAAGAGGGTTCTCTCGTTGCTGACAGTTTCAATCACGGTCCATTGAATTTCTTCTGGTTTATGACCCAATTCAAGGAAGTGATTGGTGAGTTTTGTACTGGATTTCCTGCATTTTATTGTACTCTTGTGTTCGCCTATCCTGATCTTTACTGCCCTGCTCGTCATCCCTACATATTCAAGTTTGCATGGACAGGTGATCAGGTATACGACGTTCACACTGTTACAGTTACTGAAACCCCTTTGTTCCCAGAACAAAGATGGGTGTTTCGTGTTCAGTCACATAAGATTGGGTTGAACGATGATATCCGTTGGGCTCAACTTTAATGTATCCCCCTTGGAGCAGACCCACTCACTACCCCAGAAAACTTTTCCGATTTCTTCCAATGAGAATGCCATGTTTGACAACGTAAATAAGGTCATGCATTCCTCTGACTGTGTCACTACAATTACTAGACAGAGCGATAACATCGGCCCTGTGAACCCTTGGTTTTTTTGTTTCCCCAACATAGACATAATATATGTAACGGGATATGGTATGAGCACTATGTCTGTACTGATAACCAACACGACCATACCATTTTATTAAGAATTTCCCCATGCACCAAAAAGAATATTATTAATTATGCGCGTGTTTCCATAATTATTGCGCACCCCCACCCCGAGAAAAGAAAGAGTAGAAAGACTCCCGTCCTTCTCCTCACATTGTTCCATCAGGTGGCGGCCATTTTGGGAGGTTGACGCACTAGTCATACACAGGACTGCCGGGTGACAATGCGGAAATAATACTTCTTAAGAAACACGAGACATACAAGCCGGGTATTCCTCGGAGTAGCACGGGGGTGGGAACAATGCTTCTTCTCCTCGCCGGACATGTGAGTAATGGACTCTGACCTTGAGTCTTTAAAAAACGGGTCACGGGCACAAACGATAGTTTTGGTCTTTGCGCAACAATTAAAACCAAGGTGCGGTTTTGTTTTCACAGTACCGCGGAAGAACACCCCTCGCCTGCAAACTCATGGGGCATTGAAATTAACTAAAAAGTGTACGTATTGTAGTGTTCACAATATCGCTAATAACGGCTAGCGTTTTTATATTTTCTCTGATAGAAACCAAAGGTAAAGGAGGTCCCTCCCTTTGAATTGCTTGTTCAGTGGTAATGCATTGAGTCGTGATTGTGTATGTGTGTGACGAGATGACAGTGGAACCGAGCAGTTTGAGGTCCCTGTTTCTATAACCAGCTATAGGACGCTGTTTATAACTAATGCAATATCCTTTCTCAATGTATCAAGGGATATGACTGCTTTTGATAAATAAGGCATACTGGTACATAATTAAATATCTGTACCTAGCATTGGATCATGACGTAAATTTACGCATACGTGTTGTTTTTCTCCCTTTTTTCCTTTTCTCCACAGAGACCATAATAGGTCCCTTTTTGGTACTATTTGTATCATTATTTTTGCTTCACTGGGCCAACTCATGCCCCGGAGCACGAAACAGTCAGCTTATTTTTGCTGTGCTGTTTGTAGGACAGTAGGCATATTCTGTAGAACTGAGTATATTCTAGTAGGGATCGCTTTTTGGTCCTGATGAGTAAGCAGTAGGGGACTGCTTACGAAACATGTCGACTAGGTAGCTAGCTACTGCTCTACCTCACAACCCCTTCTTAATGTTCCCAGCTAGAGAAGTGAATAAAGTATTTTTTCTACTATGCCAGGGAATTTTTATATTTTTTATTAATTCACTTTTTTGAGGTCCCTACACCTTCACTGACACCTGTGCACTCACACATAGTCACTGTCACAATATAAGTGCTCCCGCGTATTCGCTTGGTCGTAGCACGCCCCGTCCCGTTATAGGGGCGGGAAGACCCCTATGATGAAGCATGACACTATTGGTTTTTTTAGTGTGTGAGGGGTATTTTAAAAAGCACATTGCGCTCTGGTCTTTCCACCTTTAAGAGAGAGCCTAGCACGTTTGTTAGAAAAATTGAAACCAATTAAAAAAATTTACCACGTTATCACTTTTTTTGATAGAATCTCTTTGTTTATTAAAGTTCTGTTAGGAGGGTGATTCTATCAGTACCTCTATGCTCCCCCCTTTGTTTTGGAGCTACTCAAGACCCACCTGTTCCCTGCTTAATGCTGTCCTCCTAGCTTTACACCCTTGAGCCATGAACCAGCGCTGGGATGCCCTAGGGTAACCGCGCGCTATACAAGACTCCAAATAATAATAAACTGGATACCCATACATTCCGCGATCACACTTATATATCCAGAGGATATCCTAGTTGCTTTCACTGTCACACCATTGTGCTATCAGGTAAAGGTGGTTTGTGTATTTACATTGGAGGCTTGTGAGTTGACTGTTGTTGTATTAATCCATTATTCCTTTTAGCTTCATCTTCCAATCGAAGAAGAGAAGTGTCCGAAGAGTCCAGTGTTTTGTCTCCCCCTACTTTCCTTGTTTTGTTCTCTCCTTTCCCTCCATATCACCCTTGTGTCCTAGTGTTTGATAGGCACGGGAGGTGTAGGGAGGAAGGGTTGGGTTTCTCGTCGGCTCCTGGCACTCCTGAGGAAACTGCTACCGGATCCTTACACTAACCATGACAACATCAGGGGTTTCCACCGCCGCAGATCGTCCAAGATCTCCTTTCGGCAGTCCCGCGAATTTACAGATGTCCAGTCATCCAGGGAGGGGGTCAAGGTGAGGCCCAGATATCGGATATGGTGCTCAGCCCACTGGTAGGGCACAATCCCCTTCAAAGTGGAAACATCCTCTGCCAGGATAGTAAGATTAAGAGCCCAGGACTTGTCATGATTGATCTTGAGGCCGGAGGCCCTCTCGAAGAGGCAGAGTACCCTATGAACAGCCGGTAAAGATTCCCCCGGGCGCGTGAGAGTAAGAATCAGATCATCCGCGAACAGTGCCACCTTGTTGTCCCGACCACCGTGTGCTATCCCGTGGATGTCCGAGTCACGCCGTATCAGCTCCGCGAGGGGTTCCACTGCGAGGGCGAATAGAAGGGGTGAGAGGGGGCACCCCTGTCTAGTGCCCCTATGTATCGCTAGTGGCAGCGTTAAGTCTCCGTTGACCCGAATTCTAGCTTGGGGCCCTATATATGGAGCCATAACCCTTGCAGTCATCTGCGGACCCAGCCAGATTTTACGAAGTACCGCCCTAAGGAAGGTCCAATCCACCCGATCAAATGCCTTCTCCGCGTCCAGGGAGAGAAGGCAAGCCGGGGTTTTCCAGTGATGTACTTTCCCTACAAGGTGCGCAAGTTTGCGAACATTGTCTGCTCCCTGACGGTCACGAATAAATCTGACCTGATCAGGGTCCACAAGCCATTGCATAAACGGGTCTAAGCGTTTAGCAAGGAGCTTAGTGTATATTTTGAGATCCGTATTTTGCAAGGCAATAGGGCGGTAGGACGCACACAATGTGGGGTCCTTCCCAGGTTTCGGTATTAATGCTATCTCTGCCATGCCAATGTCAGGGGAGGGTCCCACATCTTCAGAGAAAGAGTTGAACAGTCGAAGGAGGTAAGGTCGAAGCTGGGTCTGAAATGTGCGATAGAAAGATAGCGGCAGGCCATGCGGACCCGGCGTTTCCCCCAAAGGGAGGTATTTAATTGCCGCCGTGACCTCCTCATCTGCAATGGAGCCTTCCAGCTCCGTCGCGCTCCCAGCAGATAGCGTCGGTCCCTCGTATTCGTTCAGGATAGCCGCCATCGCATCCACCGAGACTGGTTCCCTCCCGTACAGAGAGGTATAGTAGTCCACAAATGCAACCTGCTTGGATTTCTCCGAGACTACTCTCGACCCATCCTGCAGTTGAATACTAGTTATGTGGGCCTTGGCGGCGCGCGGTCGCAGCCTTCCCGCCAGCAGTCGTCCTACCTTGTCGCCGCCCTCAAAGTACCTTTGTTTCAGGGCCAACAGGGAACATTCCGCCTTATTGGTGCGTAGAAGCCGAAGTTGTCCTCTGAGATTGGCTAATCTCCTTCTAGTGTCTCGCGACGACCGCTCCCGATCTTGCACCTCGGCCTTCTTAATGTCCACTGCCAGATCAGCCTCCAGTTTGCAGGCAGCACGCCTCCGTGCAATTGCCAGAGAGGTGATGTGCCCCCGAATCGTGGCCTTGAAGGCGTCCCATACCACCGGGAAAGGCATTTCCGGGGTATCATTAGAAGCAAAATAGGCGTGTATGGCCTCCCGGATGCTATCCACATCGTTAGAATCCCGAAGGACACTCGGCGGGAAAGACCAACGAGCGGCATGCATGGGACGCGCCGTCGGGTCCTGGAGGAGCATTTCCACATGGGCATGGTCCGACAGAGAAATGTCCGAGATGGAGGCTCCCAACGTGTCTCCGAGCAGCTCCAGCGATGCGAGGAAATCGATACGGGAGTAGGATCTATGGGCGTGTGAATAGAATGAATAGTCTCTAAGATCCGGGTTGTGATAGTGCCACACATCTAGTAGCCCTAGGTCTGCAATCTGCTTGCGCAGCGCAGAGGACATCACCCCAGAGGTATTGGAGGCAACACCGCAGCAATCCATGTCAGGGTCCCACACTAAGTTGAAGTCCCCTCCCATTATCATGTGCGGGTCTCCACATGGAATCTGCTCCCTCAGGAGTGTCTGAAGATATCGGTCCTGCAACTGATTGGGAGCATACACGTTACACAAAGTGAACCTACGCCGCCCGCATGTACTGTGACCTTGAGGAAGCGTCCATCCCCACTCTTATAGGGTCCGGAGTCTCCCCGCCTGAAGCCAGCTCTGCATAGTATGGCCACCCACGCAGTTTTAGTGTCCGCAGCTGCCCAGAACTGGAGAGGGTACTTGGGGTGGGCCATGCGGTGTGTATCCCCCTGCAGTAAGTGGGTTTCCCGGAGAAAGATAATGTCGGGTTGCTGTTGGAGGAGATAGCGCCAAACCTGCTTGCGCTTGTTAGGGGAGTTCAGACCCTTAACGTTGAGTGATAGAACCTTCAGGGTCCTAGGCACAGTCGCAGCCATGGCATGTAGCGAGCAGGATCCGCCCACGTTCCCCGCTCCCACCAGTGCAGGGAGAGGTGACCAGAGGAGCCTTCCTCCCGCCCATCCCACCCAGGTGACAGCTGCCACCCCATCCCTGTCCCACCACCCACCGAACCAGAGGAAATGGAAAGAGAAGAGTTCCAAAGGAAGAAAAGCAAGAAAGAGAAGGAGAAGAAGAAGAGAGGGAAAGGGAAAGGGTGAATTATAGGAGGCCAACCAGGCCTCGTAGCTACCAAGGGCAACAAGGGCCAACAGGGCCGTTTCGGACTACCCCAGTCACCGGGCATCCTCTACCCAAGGGTTTGGACGCACTCAGGAATGTCACTCCCTATGGGGCAGTACAGGGGGTACCCACGGGTAGTACAGGAAACCTCGATCCCAGTAGCCCCGCTGCTCAGACCGGTGTCAGGGGCACCCCACAGCTGCACGGAGCAATCGGGCATGACAACGGCCATCACTCAGCTCCTCAATGCGAACCATCCCCCCATACCTCATGCAGGAGCTGCGCCACGTAGGTCAGGATGTCCTTCCCCTCCTCATCAAGCGGAACACCCCGAATTCGGAGGTTATTCCGGCGGCTTCTGTTCTCAAGATCCTCCTGTTTAACCTGTAGTTCAATGTTCTGTTCTTCCAGGGCCGCCACTCTCTCCCACAGCTGCTCTTGGTCTTCCGTGCGCGCGTCAACTAACTTCTCCAAGCCGTCAACTCTGTCGCTCAGCTCAGTGACCTCCTTGCGCAGTTCCTTGACGCACGAGTGCACTTCCGAGCGCAAGGAGCCTATCTCCGTCTTAAGCTCAGACATGAAGGAGGCCATAAAGGCCTGAGTCACCGGCAGCAAGTCTGCAGCCATCTGCGAGGGGCCGTCAGCTGGCGCCGCCGCTCCAGTCCAGCGGCCGCCCGCGCATGCGAATTTCTCGTGAGAAATGCGCATGCGCGGGCGGCCAACCATGCGCATTACTATCCATGATGGCGGTGCGGTTACCAGAGGGAGCCCCGGAGATGCAGCCGACAAGGTAAGTGGTGTTTATTGTTTATAAAATCATTATTTAAGTATTTAGGGAGGGCGGGAGGGAGGCGGGTTGCGGGCAACTTCGCTACGCCCACGGAGTGGGTGTAGTGTTGCCTGCTACGCCTACTTCGCAAATGGCGAAGTAGGCAACACTACGCCCACTCCGTGGGCGTAGCGAAGTGCTACGCCCAGGGTTAGTTACCATGCAATAGTTCGCCGAAAACGTGGCCAATGTACGCGATACAACCACCGCAACGGAGATAAGAACACAAACCCCAAAGCGGAAAAAGACGCAATGGGCCAAAGCGCGATGAGGAAATCAGCAATAAATTGCGCCAGGCCTGCAACACACACATGGCAGGTGGGAAAAAATCACTATTAAAGTAGAAAAAACACACAAACACAAACTGACCAACACCCAAACACCAGGAGGCAGCTGGAGCAGGCGCAGAGGACTAGCGCAACCCCACAAGCACCCCGGACGACCAGCCCGGGACCGAGGGCTGGGCAATGACAAGAAGAAGAGGAAGACGAAGTTCAGTCCGCAGGAAAATAGGATCCTGATCAGGGAGGTGATGGAACACCATCAACAACTGTTCGTCACCTCCAACCTGTCACTGGGCACCAAAAATGGGATATGGCGGAACATTGTAGACAAGGTGAATGCGGTCGGGGAGCACAAGAGGTCAATGGGCGAGGCCAAGAGGCGATGGATTGACATTAAGTGGAAGACCAAGGAGAAACCTGCAGCCAACCAGAAGGCAGCAATGCAGACTGGAGGTGGGAGCCCAGCGCCACAGCAGGAGCTGGATGACATGGAGTAGGTAGTGTTGACAGTCATCAGTATGGAGACTGTGGCCGGAGTCGGGGGAAAGGACACGGCAAGACAGAACACAACACAACCGCAACAGGGTGAGTGACCACCAGGTACTGGGGGGACGGTAGGGAGGCCTACAATGGCACTCATGCACAATCAAGCACAGCACAGTGCATACCTACAATGACTCTGGATCATGGCCCTGATCTACACACAGTCACAATGTACATTGCCATGCTATCTGTATGTCAACATGTTCCATGCAGCCGCATACATGTGGACACATTATGATACACCATCTCCCCTTCACATTGCAGGGGCACCGTCAACACCCCTGCACAGCAGTTCCAGCTACTCTTCACTGATGACGAGGAGGACATCACTAGCATCGACACCCAAGACCTCCAAAACATCATGGACATCATCTGCAACTCACCTCCAGGATCAGGGCAGACCAGCTGCATCGAGGAGAGCCTACCCACTACCCTACCCACCCAGCAGGAGGCACCCACAGCCCCGGCAGTCTCCCAAGACCCCAGGAACAAACCATGGCCTTCCAACGCCATGCAGTGGAGGGCCAGAGGGAGACGGCTGAGCAGCTGTGGGTGGGATTCGGCCTCATGGCTACCAAACTGGATCCCATCCATGGGTGCCTAGGTATCATGAGGGACCAGCTTCAGTCCCTATCGGACACCCACGGCCCGCTCCATGGTGTCCAACGAGCCCTGACTGACATCGCTGGAGTCATGACAAGGTGAGAAGAACACCTGTCCACTCGGAGTGGCTCCAGCGATACCAGCCGTGAGCTGGCACACATGTGGAGGCTCATGGAGGACATGGTGCAGATAGAGGCGGAAAGGATGGCAGCCACCACTGC
Organism: Lissotriton helveticus; assembly: GCF_964261635.1. NCBI lineage: Eukaryota > Metazoa > Chordata > Amphibia > Caudata > Salamandridae > Lissotriton > Lissotriton helveticus. Next base: position 126,999,264 of record NC_136062.1, on the reverse strand, counting down.
ACATCAGCGAGCTGTAGCTGGGATCTACCATGCCCTGTAGATCCTCATCATGGCATTGCTGCCACAAGGTCTAGTGCTGATGAATGCTGCTGCCCCCACACCGTCCACATCCCCACCCCCTGGTTTGTCAGTGCCTCACAGTGCGACAGGGGTATCCACTCCGGCACCTGATGTGTCACTGCCACACAGTGCGGCCGACAATCCTCCTCCGGCCCCTGACATGTCAGTGGCACACAGTGCCGCAGCTGGTACTGCGGTACAAAAGGGGGTGGTGATGGACGGAGCATCTGAACCAATCAAACACTCACACCCAGTCAAAAGATCTGGATTTAATCCATCACCGTTCTTTAGCCCACTCTGCCACCCCAGTTCAGACATGGCTATATGAAAATCAGTATGACCCTGTGCCTCATGGGAACAGTCCAGCCCGAACTGCCAAGCCATGCCTTCCCTGGACCGGAAACAACACCCACAGTGGGGCAGAGGACACATCCGAGGATGAGGACGTGGCTGGGATTGTTGTCAGAAGGAGGCACTAGCATTCATTTACGCCACCAGGCCTATTTCTGTTTGGTGCCGCACATGGACTCATGACCTTCCACTGGCCCGATACACTCCACTGCACTCACCTTGGGCGACCAGACTGGGGACTGTACCCTTCCTCTTCCGCAGTACCTGTCATTCCCGGATGGACTCTGGCTGGCCCTCCACGGACCCATAATGTGTGGTATGCAAGGCATGGCCCTGTACCGCTCCAGCTGCGTAACTCCACTGTATCTGCAATAAACATCCAGTTACGCACAGCTGTGTTATGTCCTTCATCATCCATGTATGTATGTGTGGATGAATATAGGGACATTGATTCCCCTCACGTCAATGATGCCCATCTAGTGGGATGCCAGTCACAGTGTGCTACATTGTCTTTTTTGAACCGTGTGCCAGGGACACTGCAACAGGGACACATGCATTAGTCACTTCCTGGTCCGTACATGGACTGAACCACGCCCAGAACCCCTGAGTCATTGTTGCAAGCCCTGCACTGGCAGGGTCCACATAGCTACCTTTCGCAGGCGTTCACGCTGGTGTTGTGCAGGTCACAGGTCTAGTTGTCGGCATGTCACGGCCACTCCCTGAGGGAAGGTTTGCACACACACCACACCCATCCGGCACAGGCGTCAGAGGCCATGTGACCACGCTAATATAAGGGGCCGACGACGTCACATTCCCCTCTACCGGTGGCGACTGGATGACAGACGTTCCACGGTGCTCAATCATAAAGGGTCCATGAGATGTTGCGCATAGGGTTAGTGGCACTCGAGGACTTGCAGACGTCACAGGCCTGCCACCATGTGGCGCTGACTTGGGTTGCACAGGGTTAGTGTCACCGGACTAGCTGAGCGGGTGTGCAGCCTGCAATGATGACGTGTCCACCATTGAGGACTCAGGACTCAGCGTCATGTGTGTGCCCTGCTGGACCGCAGAGTAGGCCAGAGCCAATGGGCAGCGTGGGCCTACTGCCACGTGGCGTCGCAACCGGGTTCACAGAGTCAGTGGTACCTATTGGGCTGAGCGGGTGTGCAGCCTGCGCTGATGCCCTGTGCACTGCCATGTCCTCTGCCGTGGCATAATCAAGACCCTGCATAAAATGTGGGACCTGGTGGCCTGCGGAGCAGGGCTGCTTGATGTAGACGGTGCCATGTCCGCGGGACCCAGGCTTGTAGCTAGCAGCGGCACGTGGTGGGACATCTTTTACAGACGCCTGTGGCAGAAGGTGAGCAGTGAGGCCTGGGTGCGCAGGGGTGGGCATGTTCCGATGGGCGGCGGGAGGGGCTAGGGTGCCTCTGCCTGGGTGCGCTGGGGCGGGCATGTTCTGATGGGCGGCGGGAGGGGCTGAGGTGCCTCTGACTGGGGTCGCAGGGGCGGGCATGTTCCGATGGGTGGTGGGATGGGCTGGGGTACCTCTGCCTGGGTGGGTGGGCAGGCGATGATGTCTTGTGCAATTGTTTGTACTGTGCCATTTATGTATCTGGGCTCTGTTCCAGATGACGAGTCTGTCTCAGATGTGAACTGCACTACATACAAGCACGTGGTTGGAGACACACCGGTGGCAGCAGGTGAGCAGTGTGGCCTGGGTGCGCAGGGGCGGCACTCTCTCTCTCTCTCCCCTCTTCTTGTCTCTCTCTCTCTCTCTTCTACTCTCTCTCCCCCCTCTTCTTGTCTCTCTCTCTCTCTTTTCTACTCTCTCTCTCTCCCCCTCTTCTTGTCTCTCTCCCCCTATTCTTCTCTCTCCCCCTCTCACTTGTCTCTCTCTCTCTCTCTTCTACTCTCTCTCCCCCCTCCTTCTTCTCTCTCTCTCTCTCACCTCTCTTCCTCTCTCTCTCCTTCGCTCTCTCTCTCTGTCCCTTGATGTGCGCAGGACACCCCTTTTCATCCTGATTTTTGTCTTGCAGGCTGTGGCGTACGGATTTTCCGGAGGGAAGCCGCCATGTGTCTTTATTTCTGCTCAGTGTTTATTTTAATACATTTTCAATTGTTGCTTCGTATGTGAATGTGTGCTGCTCATTTTTGAGACGACACGTGTATGTCACCAGATGTGATTGTGCGACATCATGCAGATTATTTGGTACATGTGTGAGTGTAGTTGATGTAGCATATCTGTGTTCTGGGGGGGATGCCGGTGAGGGGGATCCTGGGGTTGGTGGCGGTGGATGTTGTGGCCCTCTTGGGACTCTGAACTGCACGATCGTTGGCTCCATGACATCTGTTGTCCTTCAGGTGTGGCTCTGGGCTTGGCTACCTCTTGTGGTGCAGGCTGTGGTACGGCTTTACACCAGGCCCAGGCAGGTGTTAAATCCCTGCTGCTACCGCAGCTTATTGCCTGTTTTTGGTTAGCATTGCGGATCTGGCATTTCGTTGTGAAAGTAGTGTTGTGGTTTTTTTTTGTGTTTTTGCATGGGAACGTCTACTCTGCATCTCATTAAGGTTAGTTGGTGGTGTCCACTGCAGACGTAAATTTCAGGGCTGTTATCGTGGGAATACTGGCGATGTCCGCAGTTTGCACCAGCTTGTGAAAGGGGTGTTAAATCTATCTCTGCTTTTGCTGCGGTAAGGTGGGGATAAATGTGAGTTACATCCTTGTGAATATACCCATTGCTCCTGCCAACTCTACCTAGTGGCTGGTTTGAATTAGCAGGAGGATTATTCTCAAAAGAGAGGGTTGAAGATTGACACCTGCATTGACCTGGGAAGCAAACAAATATTTGGAGTCGGAAAGTATGCCCACCTTACCTACTTTCAATGGGTCAGTGGAGCGGTTTGAAGACCTGGTGGCTGGTCAAATGATTTTTCTTTGTCTGTTTTTTTCTGCATTCCTGACATCCAGTGGAACCAATCATCCAAGCAAAGGCCAATGCGCTATTGTCAGATTTTGCCTCCTTACCCTCTTTCCTGAGTGTTTAGTTTTTTGTTTGTCAACCTTCTCATTTGCACAGTAGGCCACAAAATGAGTCTTCTCCTACCTTCTGTTGTTCTTGCTGAAACTGGCTCTACGTGCTCCAGTTGTTGCTACTGCAACGTTCTGATGTTTCTTTGTTTATGCCATGAATACTCATAGAACCGCTAATTCAGATTGACAAATACCTGCCCTTCAGTTGCTCAGTAGTTCTGCTTCAGACCCTGTAACTTGTCCCGTGGACTGAAGGTGTATTGGTTCTACATTAAAGCTTCCAGGCCCCAGCATGGGCCCATAGATCACAGCTGTCTGCAGGTTCCCTTCATGTGTAATGTATCCATTATAAGCCTGGCTCAAGATATTTAGTTTCCTTCATCCACATCTCATAAATCTAGAAATGTGTAGATTGTTGTTTGCAGTGATCTATCGTTTAGCACATGAATCAGTGCTGTAGTCAATGGGATAATCCTACAGCTGTCCATCCTTAGGGAAATCCTCAACCTAATCAAAACTAGTGGCCAGTTGTAGTAGGCGAAGGACACATTAAGTCACACTCCTTTCTGTGCTTTTTAGGTCGTAGCCTACGAGGCAGCCCTGTCTGGTTTGCTAAAGACATCTTGTGGAAATTCGGAAAGTTGACCTAGGAATGCATTCCATCCTTTGCCCAAAGGTAAATTGATTTTGTGGCTCACAATTCACACTTTCTGGCTTTGTATTTGCTCGCTTTATTTGCTTTAGGCTGTCCAGCTCGAGTTAGTCCTTCTCGTTGCCCAAACCTTGTTTATTGTATTCTTTTATGAACTCGCTTTCTGTAAACAGACCTTTAAATCTTTATCTGACTGCAAAGTGAGAGGATTTATGTGACAATTATGGTGGCAAGTGGGGATATGCTTGAGGAAGGCTCTACAGATTTTTAGCACACAACAAAATATAAATGTCTGTAAATTAACTGTACCCACGATCAAATCAATACATTGGGTGAATACCTTTCCACACATTTATCAGTAAAACTGTACATGAGTGCAAATGTAATGGTCAATATCAACTGAAGATATGTTGTCTGTACTGGCAGCATGCTATCATACATACTCCATGTTATCCCATTCCACTCTACTCTGCACCGCTTCACACCACTGCACTCTACTCTGCACCACTCCACACTATGCCAATTCACTCCCCACTGCGTCACTGCACTCTTCTCTGCACCACTCCACTCTATGCCTCTCTACTCAGCACCACTCCACTCTACTCTATGCCAATGCACTCTACCCCACACTACTCTACTATGCACCACTGCACTCTTCACCGCTGCCCTCTACATCACTCCACTCTATGCCACCCTACTCTTCAAGACTGCACCTCACTCTATGCCAATGCACTCTACACCACTTTAGTCAAAATCAATGCACTCTACGCCTATCTACGCTGCACCAAATCACTCTATGCCACTCTATTCTACTCTGCATCACTGCACTCTAAGACGTTCTATTCTACTCTGCAGCATTGCACTATATGCCACTGCTCTCTATGCCACTGTACTCTTCACCACTGCACTTTATGCCAATGCACCACACGCCACTCTAATATACACCACTGCGCTCTACAAAAGTATACTCTGCCTCACTATTCTCCCTGCCACTCTACTTTATACCACTCTCCGCCACTGAACTCTAAGCCACTGAACTGTACGACACTGCACTCTAGCCAATCCACTCTACTCTGCACTCTACGTCACTTTACTCTACACTACTGCACTCTACGCCATTTCACTCTGCTCTAAAACAATTTACCCTGCCACTGCAGTCTATGCCACTCTATTTCACCCTGCAACACTCCACACCACACCACTCCACAGCACTGCACTCTATGTCATTCCACTCTATGCCAAAGTACTCGAAACCACTTTACCCAAAACCAATACACTCTACGCCAGTGTACTCTGTACCAATCTATCCTGCACCACTGCACTGGCACCACTGTATTGTCATCACCAAATTCAAATTCAAATTCTTTTTTGGGTGTGTGTAAAAACCATAAAAGGCAACAACAGTCTATCAAAACAGTACATAAAACAGGATTAATAAAAAACTTGCAGAAAACATTACACACAGAAGAAATAAATATACAGGTTCTAAAATATATAATTACACATCCTGAGTACTCGGTATAAGAACTATGGCTCTTAAGAAACTTACAACCAGACATCACCAAATGAACATGCTTGGAAAAACTGAAGAGAAGTGTCACACGCTGTTGTACAATTCTGAGGACTTTAATATAGTCCGATACTACAGGTCCCAAATACCTATGGAGTCTGACCGCTTCTTTACATCTCACAATGACACTCAGATGTGGGATGATAATAACAATGCCCATCCCAACAGATCTTTCCATTTCACTTTCCCTTTGACTATCCCAGTTCAGGACCACAACTATAGACAAAATATCAGATTAGACAACTCAATGCAGTAACAACTTAAGCAGACTAAAATCAAAAGAAATACTATAATGGGACCTGCAGATCTGTTCAAAGTCACCAGCATACAAAAAATCACAAAACTGTGTGTCTGGCTCTCACACTCCATCTTGCACCACACCGCTCTGTGTTGCGTTCCATAACAGGATCACCACACCTCGGTGGTCATCAAGCATGATATGGAAACACTTCTGTCATAGGATCAACACAAAGACAACATACTTCTAACCACACACCCTGTCCGGTGTAGCATGCTACTCCTGTAGGCAAGTGCTTCAGCAGCCAACATAGGGGTAGTAAGCGCTCTATAAATGCTGGAGTACAATAAAATACAATATAATACAAACGTACTTTATCTATCAACATCAGAAGGTTGAAATTTGGAAATGTAGCTTGTAGATTGCAGCCGATGTCAGAAGGGAGTGCTTAACTCACTTTAAAATTGGTATGTATCACCATAAACACATTCTCAAACTGTTGTAGAAAGACCACTCATCAAACAGGACACCATCAGATTGACAGTCTGGTGTCCCTATAGTCAGACGCATACACATTTGGTTCTTCCTCAGGGGAGATGTCTTCTAGTTGTTAAGCTGTGTGTTGTGGAGCTAGAAGATTAGGTTGTAGTGACAGCAACGCCTCTAAGCTGAATTTTATTTGCTTCTGCACATATCATGTTAACTCTCAGTGCCTCAGGATCCTTTAGCTATCTATGTTGGAGGCACTTAGAAACACATTTACCTTCCATTATTGAAATTATACACATAAAATAACATTTATCACAATAATGTAGGAGAATATGGGAAATTAGACGCACTAAACACAGTATACAGTAGGTGTAACTGAAAAATCAGAGCGGTGCTCCCAAGAGGAGGGAGGTCAACCCTGCATCCCAATTTTGACAATAAAAAAAACAGATCTCTGAGCACACGTTAATATAATACAATACATTCTGGCATGTACGTCCACGTTCCTTTAGAGGTCTAAACGAACGTGGACGTACACGCCAGCAGAAGGATACGGAATCCCCGGCCCGTACACGGGACAAAGAAACCTTGGATACTGATAAGGATAACAACATACCATACACACTATCAGGCAGGGCTTGAGTCTGGGGTACACACAGGCACACGGCGTCCACCCACTACTTTTACAGGGTGGACTCCGTCCCCCCACCAAGAAGTTAGGCCCCACAGAAATATGTTGAACTTGTCCCAGTGTAAGACACCGGGACACGTTCAGCAGCGCCTGTACGTTGTCTGCTTTTCATTCCCAGCAGCAACGTGCAGGCAGTGAGGGAGCCTTTTTTCACCACCAGCTGGGCTGAAGTTAAGGAGCCATCAGGCCTCCTTTTGTATGTATATATTGACTGGGGGCCGCCTGGAAGCCTAGGTTTAAATGTAAATGCCACAGAGGAAAACAAAGGCACATAGATTGCCTTCTCTTCACAGGTACTTAAGAGAGGCATGCTTTTGCATTTGTTCTGTCCCTGTATATATATGCAAAAACTGTAAGACACAAATAATTTAGTAGTACTATTTTATTTCTTTTGTAGCACTAAATCGTGACGTCATGAGGTCATGTGCATTTTGTCTTACTTGGTCAGTCCCCCCCACTTCTGTTTTTAGGACTTGTGTCTTGCCATCAGGTGATGACTCATACACTTAGAAGAGAAGATTGTTTCCCAACAGCCCTGAGGAAGTCATAGGGCAACTCACCCTCAGACAAAACACGTGTAGGCTGGTGTAAGAAGTAGTATTCGATTAAATAAAAGATGTGAGGAACATGTAGACTATTCGATGACTTTCTTTTGGACTTGTATTAGCGTGTGCTCAGAACTCTATTTTATTTAAAATAACATTGACCTTAATTTAAACAATTTTGATATCGATAATGTGAAGAGGATATTAATGTTTGTGAGCTTACGTTGTGCGCCGATTGAAAAATGTGTGTGGGTGTGTTATGTACATGTGTGTGTGTTAGTTATGTACACATATTGAACTCACAAATATAGCTCGGCTGAAACGTTTTCCATTAGGATGCTTTGTCGAGTTTACCGTTTCCCCTTCATAAGAGATAGCGGAGTCCAGTAATATTCCGGATTTAGCCAATCTCAGGATTTGCTGGCCTTTCCGCTTTGCCATCACGCGAGCAACGTTTTATTTTATAAATAGCGAAGAGAAATGCATTATGCCTGACCCCCGGCTCGAATTGCTCGGCCTTGGGAATGGCTTTATGGACGGCGTGGAAGAGACCGCAGAGAATCAATTCCTGTCAAGGAAGCTGCGCATTTACAGGCCCGGTCGGCCATCAGTTCTGCACAACCCGTGATGACAAAGAACCTTCCTGAATAAAGACTGCAGAACCGACCAGAACATGCGTTAAGTCTCTGAGGTCAAATACAACCCCGTGTCTGTTAACGCAGAACAATTAGATCTTTGTGAGTTTCTCAGAAACTCAAATGTATAAGTACAAATCCCAAGACACGTTAATACTCATCAGGGTCTTACGAAATGGACCACAAAGCATAGCATTCAGTTTCCCTAGGCAGCTTAGTGTCCCCTGACCTGCAGCTCAGGCGCCGCCATCTTAAACCAGCCGTCTGTGCAGTGGGGGCCTCCGTTTACGACTATAAATCCCGTTCAGACGCAGTGGATCAGTCATTACCACACCGATCTGCTTTCTTTGGGAATGATTCGACTGAGTGCCACCGAGGCCCGTTTACTGTACACAATTGATGCACGTTGCATACTATTTGTGCCATGTTTAACTGTTTTGCACAGCTTTGAAAAGTGAAATATGGTTCATCAGTAAGACACTCATTACAAACAGGTCAGTAATCCTGATGCGCAAATTTACGCCTGAATCTGGATTAAAGATGGTGCAGTAATACCTAGGCTCTGGCAGATGTTTTTATTCCACCGGCAGAGTAGAAGGAATATGGGGGCATATTACCAACGATTAGCGATATTTATCGCTAACTAGGCTTAGCAACAAAATTTTTATCGCTAAGCATCGCCGGAAATTATCGCTGAGATAACTTGCTATTAGCAAGGTTTATCTCCAAAGCGATAATTTTTCCGGCGATAGCGTGAATATCGCTGTGAATACAGCGATATTCACGCATTAGCGACAAAATGTTCTTCGCCATGTTATCCACCTCCCATTGGATAACAAGGCTAAGAACTGGTCTGAGCAGGCGTTAGTTTTTGGAGATATTCGCGGTTAGCAAGAATATTTCCAACGCTACGCCTGCCTTGTTAATAGGCGATAGCGACGTTATCAACTGCTTTCAGTAGCTAACGGGTTGGGTACGCCCACTTTACATGTCATTAGCGATAAACATCGCTGACATGCAAAGCGGGCCCCAAACCGCTCGCTATCGCCTATGAGCTGTCGTTAACATCAGTTAGCGACAGCTTGCTAATGGGGCGATAGAATTATCGCCGCTTTGCGGCCGTTCGGCCGCTAAATCGGCGATAATTGTCTATCGCCCCCCCTTGGTAATATGCCCCTTGGTTATTCCGGGTTAGAAGAGTAACGCAGAATTACTGCTAAATTGAATTCCCGCACTCCGCAGGCGGAATGGATTACTTTAACCTGCAGTGGTTGCTAAACACAGGTGGACAGTGGACTGCTCTCTCTTCACACGGTGTTTCGATACCACTGTAAAACCCTGGGCGCCCTTACATATTCTGAAGCGATTGAAACTTTTAATCACTGCAGAGTATGTAATAGAGCCTGGAAGCCATGCTATTTTCTTAGGTAAAATGCATCCCTACATCCACTTTTGACTACGAGGGTGCATTTTGCACTAAGAAAATGAAACTCCGCCCCTATCGCCGAATTCCGTGGACCCTGGCGGAATTTTAACGTCATTCTGCTGATTCCACAGAATCAAACTGCACGAATTCTGTCCACTGTTAGTAATACGCTTTTCCCTCACACAAATTTCACCTGCTAAAATCTGGTGGGAATTGCACAGGAGCAGGGAAGGTGCAGAATGATGCAATAGCATGGCGACCCGGTAAATTACTGTGCCTCAAAATATTGGAATTTCCCAGGTGCATTATTACTGCACCAAATACTGGGCAATGCAAGATGTGGCCCTAACTATTCTAAAAACTAAGATGGCCGAAACATGGGCACCAAAGCGAGCGAAATCTGCACCTGGAGTGGAGTCAAGTAGTTCGGTTCAAAAACACACCCAGCTATCTGTAAATCAACCAGTGATGAAATAAAAGTTTTTACATTTTGTTAAAATAGTTCACTGGAATAATGCTACGTTTTTCCGAATATCGCAAGTATTTTTTGATGTCACTGGTCACATCACTAATCATATTGTTAGCCCTCTTCTCTTTCAAAGGCTTCTCTGTTTTGTGTATTGTGGCAAATTCTGTGCTAATCAGATAAAACGTAGTGTAGAAAACCACAAAATAAACAGCATGTGTTCTGTCTTGTTGAGTCTTACGCCCATCACATGCTGTTTCCCTACCAAAATGGAGCATTACATGATGTACTTTGATAACATAACCTTTAGATGTTGTGAGAGAATGCAGCACAATTGAACAATTAGTGGAACAACTCCCAGTCACGTGGCCTCTGTGATAAATATAAAAGAGAGATCATGTGGTGTTTTGTTGGCTTAGGGTGTGTTCTGTCTTCAAAAGCTACCAGTTTTCCCGTTTTATGGTTTAGAATAAGGAATCTTGTGGCCTTTATATGGTATCTCCTTTTGGCTATAAAGTATGACATCTAGGTAATGGAGGTGGCATTGCTGGCTTTGCTGCTGGGTCAGCGAGAGGGCTTTGCACACATTATGGCTCAGGGATGAAGTTGAGATCTATCACCAGGCACTTATAGTTTCCATTGGTGCCTGTCCTTTCAGAGAGAGCTCATTCAGGCTAGGCAGGGCAGGACGTTTGCTCAGCCTATCACAGCAATGCATTGTATCAGACCCTTCGTGGCTGAACTGGAATGTAAATACTGGCTATGAACAATTTGAGGGGAGCCATGTGAATGAGGGCTTCTGCCAGTGTTTCTCTTCTACACTCATTTTGTTTAAACACCCATTTTGCATGAGGTACTTCGTGCATAAACTGAAATGAAACTATGGAACAGCACGTGGCAGGCCCTCGCCCGTTTTTGTAGGAGCATTGGGGAACTTCACTTCCTGGGGAAAGGGTAACTGAAGATCTGATAGAACAGAAGATGCGTAGTACCTCTAGTGGTAGGGAAAATCAGTACTCCGTTTAGGAGCACTGGAATCTTTGGGGACAGAAGTGGCAGCGAAACTCTAATTTGGAAAGATGGAAACCTGCCCATCTCGTGATGGAAAGTGATACTTCGGACATATTTAGAGCTAATCCAAAACATATTTAAATCACGTTCGTGAAATTTACGAAATATGTCAATTTTTCTTTGTGCACAATTTACAGATTTTGCTCTTGATTCATTTGTTGGTAATGGAATTCTGAGTAGAGCAGAACATGTCTCGAATTGAGCAGAAAATGTCTCTAAACGAGAAACTTCTGCTCGAACCATTCTGATGCCAGTATCCCTGTGACTCTTTAGCATGAAAAACAATGGCAAATCACTTTTCAAGCCATTTGCATAAAGTCATATTTTTTCTGTGGAGTTTAATAAACAGACGTAAGTGAAATATGAACCTGGAAGTTTATTACTAGCTCCCAGATTCTTATTTTTAGGAATTTACAAAGGTTTCTAATACTACTCAAAGAAACCTGCCACAAGTACAGATTTTTAGGAATACTCCTGAAATTTGTCTGTGAATTCCTTTTTTGCATGAACAAATACACACATTTATATTTGCCTCTGCCAAAATCGCTGAGTAGGTGCAAATGCTTCTATTTTTTTTTTCATTTTGCTCACCGTGAAAATCATTTTCTCCCAGGGTAGAATACCTTTTCCCTACCAATTTTCGTGTTGTTTCCTTCCCATTCCCGCTCTTGAAACAGTTGGTTTTTATAGACTATTTCAACAATCATGAATAAACTCTTATGGCCCAATTATGATGCAGGAAGAAATGTTGGCGCCCTCCTGCCTGCATCGTAATCACGGATTCGGATTCCCTTCCGACCGAGCCATTTTGGTGGGACTGGATCGGAAGGGAATCCGAATCAGTCTTCTGAATGGCTTACGATGGGCTCAGAGAGCCCCGTCCGCCATTCGGAAAGGCCCACAGTAATCCCCCTGGTGGCACTTTCCGGCCGAGGGATTACAATGGCAGTTTCCCACTGCCTTTTTGTGCTGGCCTTTCTGGCACAAAAAGGCATTGGGAAATAGCTTTCGGGGCTCCCAGCATGGCCCCATGGGTACAAGGGTGCGAATGGCGGCCTAGGGGGCATCTATGGCGTCCCCCTGTTGATCTCTGCGCCTGGTGGCAGGCCCTATGAGGTGCCAGCCACAGGGTGCAGGGATGAACTGCACCCTTGCTTTGAGAGCATGTATTCCGTTCCGAATGCAAGTTCTCATAGCAAAGTATAGGATTGCAACCAAACAGGGTACGGTTGGATCCTAATTCCTGGGCTGGAACCGACAACTGGAGGATGTTCGGTTCCAGTTCCAGAACGATGCCGGATGGACTTGTGTCCGTCTGGCATCGTAATCAGCCCCTTAGTATGGTATATTTCATACATGATCAGTGGATCCTCCATTTTTGAGGACTTCTCAAAAATACTGACTTTACTCAATTTTGGTGAGACCACTTGAAGTGGTTTTTACTTATTTAACCAATTTTTAAAATGGATTTTGCGAAAAATAGATCCAGCAAATTAATATATCCTTAGAGTCATTTTCTACAGGGGCAATGAAACGTCTTTAAAAAATGTTCACTTCTATTAGTGAAAACGAAATTTGCCTTTTTTTGAAAAGGGGAAATTTGTACAGAAAACCATTTCTAAAAGCACCAAAACTGTGGGGGGCTTTACCTCACATACACAGTAACTGGAACTGATTTTATTTCTCCTAACACAGGATTTATGAAGGATGTTCCTTAATGCTGCTGCAAAATTGTTCTCTTTGGTCAGAGAGTTTTCTTTGCTGCATATCCAATGTTTCCAAATCGAACATTTGTCTGTAGGGCAAATGAAGGAATTTTCTGTAGCAAAGGAAAATACTCTTGCTACAAAGGCAGATCTTGAAAAAATATATTATCTCACGAATTCTAAATCAAAAACATCTTTAAAGTCTACAGCTATTTCTTCGATCTATTCTAGACATTTGAATTGAAAATCATAATTTTTCCCTATTTTATTATACCATCTCCCTCCTTTGAAAAAGGTTGCTTCACCTGCCATGCTGGTTTGATTAGGGACTCTGGAACTGTTCCCAAAGTCTCACATTTTGGTGCGAAATATGCAAGTGTACATTGAAAATATTGAAAGCAGTAGACCATAGACTTCCATTAAGTTATAAGGATTAGATGCATTTTTTTAACGAAAATATTATCTTAGTACTGAGTGTGACATCCATTCTTGTTGTTCGTTCTACCACTACACCACTGTTTGAATTCAGTCTAGTCCTGATTCTTGGGGCATCATTAGGATCCGCCCGCTATCCTGACGGAAAATGGGACCGCCTGCCATTTGCGCGGTGGTCCTGTGGGTGAGATTAAGATGCGCCCGCCACACTGGCAGGTGCATCACGCATTTTTAACATTGCGGCGGGCGGTGCATTTAGCAGCACCCGCCTCAATGGTAAAAATGCATCTTGTGCATTTGCATGCACAAAGTGGCAGGCACCGCGCAGTGCCTTCCGCATTGTGCCTGCAAATGCAGGGGTACCATAGGTACACCCCCATGTGCACCCCCACCCCTCCAAACTTCCTGGGGGCCCGCAACAGGCCCCCAAGTGTGAACTCTGCATGCCTAAAGGCTGCTCTACACCTGCCTACTGATTTGGATGGCGGTGTCTAGCAGACACCGCCACCATATTAAATCATTTTCTGCCCGGATGACTCGTCGACAGGGCGGAAAAGCGGCAGACGGTCTTTCCGCCATACTAATATGGCAGGAGGAAATGGGTGGCGGGCGTAGTAGGATGTAGGGCGGATCGCCATCGCCATGCGAGCGGTGGACACTGTAAATCAATTAGGGCCTGATGAACTATTATTTCATTGTCGCAATTCGAGACCCCCTGTCAGTGGCTGCAATCACAGAGATATTGGCCATAAAGGGTTAGACCACCACCATCCCTATGGTGCATTCTAAAATGGAACTTAAAAAAAAAGAAAAATAGGCTTTGTTCCTTAAATGAACCAATGCTTTTAAAAAAGGTTTTCAATATAGCAAACACTTACTGGGAAGCAGGCAGAGGTCCACAGGACCCTTGTCTACCCCCTCAGAGCCTGTCAACACAATTCCCTTATTGAAAGTGCACCAAGGGGATACCTTCTCTTTTATGAATCAGTTACCACCCTAACTCGAGGGGGTCTTTAACTCATCAGTGGTTTTTGTTTGCATTTGCAGTCACAAACAATTGATACATTCATTTACCAATCAGAAATAGGAGCAGGATGCCACTTTTACACCTCCTCATATCTGTATTTCATAAAGGCTTGCAAAACTCCTAGTACAAATCAAAAAAAAAATTGAAAAGTAAAAGGGCTTTTGTACGTCAAGGAAAGCCCTTTTGTGGTCGCAAATCATCTAATTTTGGATATTGCACGAGGTGCAATTGCAAATGGACTTTGCACATCGAGCCCATTTTTCACTTTTCAGAATGCCTACTTGTGTTTGGAAGTTGTGAAAAAGATACCTTTTTTATGTAAAAAACTATACGTTATGAAAAGCAGGGGACACAATGTAGATTAGGGATTAGTAAATATGACTGTTTATATCTGCTTTTTGTAGCCAGAATTAGGTGAGTGAAGCAGGTGTCTAAAATGGGCAGTTGTTGAAAGGTAGAAGACCACATGCTCAGAAAGCCTGACCTGGGAGGCATATAGAAGTAAACATAAATATAATGTTGTCATGTAAACCAGTGCAGGTGTTGGGGCTGTTTTATTTGTTCTGTGAAGTAATTGCAAGACTGTTGTTGGACCTAACCCTCTCTGCAGGTTTACCCCAAGACTTTTTGCCTTCACCGCTCCTGTTTTCTGAACCAGTTTTGTTTTCTTTTGTACAATTTACCACTGCTAACCAGTGCTAATGTGCTCTCTCCTTTATGCATGGTAAAATAGGTCTACACCTAACCTATTTAATTGTCTTGTAAGTCCCTGGTAAAGTGGTACTAAATGTACCCAGGGATAGAAAGTTAAATGCTATTAGTGGGTCTTAAAAAACAAAAACAAAAAAAAAAAAAACACGGGTGGCTGGGCCCAAACGGGAAGGAGGGTAGGCAGGGCCACACTAATATTGAAGAGAAACAGTTGCCTATGCCTCCGAGCTAATTGGAGTACACACTGGTTTATGTACAAGTAAACCACAGTTTATTAGTTTACCCAAAAACAGTTTATGTTTTTTATTTGTGCTTAGTTTACAAAAACGAAGTTTCAGAAAAGACAGAAAAAGAGGCCACTATCAACCTCATGTCTTAGCCATATACAATTTCACACAAACAGTTTATGCATATATACAGTGAAACAACATGTATTAGACATTATAACAACACGGAAAAAACTTTTTCCCAACATGTATTGGACATTAGAACAAACCAAGATACTTTTGCCAAAAGAAAAAATCACCATAAATATATTTACAAAACATGGACCACAAGACCTTGCACATTTGAAAATGATTTATCAGAAAAAGCGTATTTTCAAGGAAAAATGTGGTTTCAACTCTGATTCAACTACCGTAACCTGAACAAGAAACAATCAATTAAATATCAGGAGAAGTGCCCATTTCCGCATTAATAACATTGGCCTACTAGCCAGTGAACGTGAATAATGGGGGGAGGGGGTTGCCGACGCGTTTCGAATCCTGATTTGAGACTTGCAGGATTCTCGTCAGGGCAGTGTGAATCTAGTCCATGGGAACTTGTATGAATCCTGCCCACAGTTACTCCTGTGTTACATGGAAATGTCGTCTAGGCTGTTAGGCTTGCGCTGCATACTACGTGGAATCTTTGCCAACCTGTGCGGTGTTTAGATCACTCGGAATTCTGCTCATTAAGTTTTTTAGACACCGGTCCGCGGTGGCTGCAGGGGGGGTTCTGACTCCTAAACCAAGTTTCGCCACCAGTGCGGTATCTTTGGACGCTTGAGATGCAGTTCATTAAATTACTTGGACATCGGTCCGCCTTTGCCACGGACGGGGATTCTAGCTCTGGGGCCGAGTTTTCAACACAATAGGACGTTTGGTTTCTCTCGCAGGTATTCAGAGGTCTCCGCACCATCTGCTTCTCCAGACTGACAGCCAGGTTGGCAAAGATTCATGTTTTGTAAATATATTTATGGTGATTTTCTGAAACTTCGTTTTTGTAAACTAAGCACAAATAAAAAACATAAACTGTTTTTGGGTAAACTAATAAACTGTGGTTTACTTGTACATAAACCAGTGTGTACTCCAATTAGCTCGGAGGCATAGGCAACTGTTTCTCTTCAATATTAGTGGGTCTTAGGCACTTATTGTGCCACCCACTTATGTAGCCTCGCAAACATGTCTCAGGCCTGTCATTTGCAGCCTGTTTGCAGTTTTAAACTCCCATTTTGACCGGGCAAAATAAACCTTTTTCCAGGCCTAAACATTCCTTTTTAATACATATAAATCACCCCTAGGGTAGGCCCTAAACAGCCTATAGGGCAGAGTGCACTGTATTACAAAAGTTGGACATGTACGTTTTCTTTTTACATATCCTGGTAGTTAAGAAATCTCATATTCGTTTTTGACTATTGCAAGGCCCACCTCTCTGATAGGATAACCTTTTTTGCAAAGTCATCCTGTGCCCTGGGCACCCCCATTTTCTGCTGACTGTACTGGTTTTAACTGACTCGGACTATCCCGGGCTCTGCCTAATCAGGCCCAGGGTAAGTGCTATCGGGAAAACAAAGTGAGAATAGAGTGAAAACACACACATACACAAGGGTACACTATATATTAGAATACACTTACAATTGACCTGACCTACCCTATAAGTTCATAGTACATAATAGGGCTGTCTGTGCATCCTGAATACATTCATCATTTTAAAGGAAGGTCTTGCACGCCTGTCTTGGATTTCCAGGTTGCTCAAATAAATATAGGTCGTTCTTGTGGGGAGTCTAGTGGCTTCACAGGAAATAACAGGAAAAGGGATTACAACTACCTTTAAGTCCCTAGTATATAATAGGGCATGGCAGTTTAGAGGAGAGTAGCCCTTTCTGCACTTGTGCACTGCTGAGCGCCAGAGGTCATTTTAAAAAACAGCCCTGTGTTGCAGCACTGCTTTTAAATGTATATCATGCCCAAACTCGACTTTGCTGGTAGGGGCACTTAAAAAGTGATAGTCTACAATATTGTGACATATTGGGTACCCCAAGGGTCTTCCCTGGGTGTCCTACGGGTGAGGGGGGGAGGTCATGTACTTATAAGGAGGGCCCTTATAAAAGAGGGCCCTTATAAAAGAGCTTTTATATACCCTACGAATAGAGAAATTGCACATTTTACTTCCCACACTGTAGTAAAGTGCTTCCAAATTTGATGTTTGTGCTAGATGCCCTGTGGAGTGAGGATCTACACTTTCTTTAGTGTCCCAGGGGCAGAGGGTCTTGTAGATTTATGCAGGGTCCTCATAAACGATGTTTTATAGGCCCTGGTGCTGGAGAAATTGTGCATTTCATTTTCCCCATTGTAGCTCCCCAGTCACATAGGTTAACATGGCAATAGTTTATTAATGAATAACTATAACTAGGAATTTACGAAAAATATAATTCAAGGACTTAGGAGAATGGAATTGATAAATCCAACAATATGCTATTATTGAAGTTATCCTAAAATATACAGAAAATTAGTTATACGACTATCTTGTCTGTAAGCCAAAACTCAGCCTTCCTATTGTCTCCCCTCATTGGTCAGAGTTAAGAGGATTAGACAGGCTGCTTTGATGACGTGATAAATAGCACACCCAGTAAGAGGCTATCTCTTGTAGGAGGATTCTGCTTCACAGGAATGCCAGAGCAGGGGGGGTAGTGTACCACTGAGTTTCAAAGAGACTTAGGACAGGCAGTGAATGCCAGGATCATCTACCCACCAGCTCCTCTGACCCAGCTAGATGATAGGCTCAAGGCAGGATTTTGTACATGGTAGGGGGAGGAGATCTTTGGAAATTAGCTAAACTGGAGGTTGGTTTAACAAGTTCTTGTTCTCCTGCTGGAAATCCAGTCATACTGAATTTTGGAAGAATAGTGCTTTCTGTGAGAATCTTATGCCACACTTTGGAGGAATTGGTCATGATATGGGGTGTTGCCCTGCATCTTATTGGACAGGAGTGCTCTCCTGCTTGACTCAAGAGAGCCCTGAATAAATATGTGAGAAGTGCAAAGCTTCTCAGATCTTCTGCTTGAAAGTAAGAGAACAAGAAGTGTTTGCCAAGCTGGAAACTTGATTTGCACCATCAGGCCCTGTATTCTGACTGACTGTGCCTGTTGCATTATCTGGGATGGACTAGAACCCGTTGGATGTACCTTGCTTCAAGAGGAATAAAGAGTGGACTCCCTGCATGCTACAGGTTTAGAGAGCTCACCTGGACCATCACCACCTAGAAAACCCAGCCTGGAGTGCATCTGGTGGATTTGTAAGGGTTTTGTGTAAGTCGATTGAGGAAACTAAAGTCTCAAACTTTCAAGGACCATCTTGGACATTCTAGATCCCTGGGTTGTGTTTTGGACACATTGGAACCCCCAGAGGTACTTCAGGAAGAAGTTCCAGAAGTTTGGAGAAGTTTGGAGCAACTTTGGAAAACAAGCTCCGTAAGTGGACCAACTCCACCTGGAGAGCCAAGCCGGTGACCCTCATCTGCGAGCCACTGCTGGTTCGTCCCACTGAAAAGCTCCAGAGGTCCAACTACCAGAGTTTGACTGGGAGCTCATCGTAAGTCAAGCTGGAGATCCCTCACCGAACCTGGACTGGTGAAGAGCCTCGAGGGACCCAGGCAGAAAAAGCTTCAGAAAAGTTTCTAAGTCAGAAGGTAAAATCTTGTTGAGGCCTACCGCAAGGGATATCTGAGAAAGGCTCCATCCTGCTCACCCGAAATTTTGACTTTGGTCCAGTCAAGCATGACCAGATGTCCCAAGGTGGCACTGTAGGTTTCTAAGTGTTATATAGTTCTAAATCTTTAAAAATTCAAATCTCCGGTTCTCTACATTTGATTTTTGTCATTTTGTTGTCATTTGAAATAGAAAAATAATTCCTATTTATATAAATTTGTGTTGACTTTTTATTGTTTGCTGTGTTTTAATTATTCACTGAATTGGTGTTTTTGAATTCTTTACATACCTGTCTCTGAAGTTAAGCCTGCCTGCTCGCAGCCAAGCTACCAAGGGTTGAGCACGTGAATCCTTTTTTGAGACCTAATCTGAACCATAGACTGTGTTAGTGGCCTAATTGCCAGTGATAGATGCATATTTACCACTGCTAATAACCCACATTCAAACAGCTTTTAATTGGGAGCAGGTAGGACAGCCATGTATAGTGTCTGGGGAATTGCAATTTAAAACACTCTTTAACAGTAAAGTTGGATATTGATTAAGTCACCATTTCTGAAAATGCCACTTTCAGAAAGTTGGCATGTACTTGTCCTACACATTTGGTGGCTGCAACCTATTCCTGGTTACATGACTAAGGGGCCCATTATGATGTCCGGTGGATAGCCACCGCCCGAATGGCGGTGGCGATCGACCTGATATCTTTCCCCGCCAGCATGCCATTTACCCCCCACCATATTACAATGGCGGGGGTACAGCGGTGCACGGAAAGAGCGTACACCGCTTTTTGCTGGTCACATTGCCGGCCGGGTGGAAAATACACACAATATGGTGGCAGTGCCTTGAAGGCACCGCCATCAATATTGTGATACCTGCGGTGCGTATGCCTTTCCATGGTGGAGACTCCGCCATGGAAAGGCATGCGGTCTTTGGCTTTGGGAGCCCGTTGCGGGCCCCCGGGGTGTTGGGGGGTAGGAGGTGCACTTTGGGGGTACCAATGGTACCCCTCTTCATTGGCATGCACAAGGTGGCAGGCACCGTGCAGTGCCTGTCACGTTGTACATGTCAATGCACAACATGCATCTTTTACATTGCGGCGGGTGCTGCTTACAGCACCGCCCGCCGCAATGTAAAAGATGCAGGATGCAACCGCCAGGGTAGCGGTCGCATACTAATTTTACGTTACGGTGTAAAGCAAAGCGAATAGGTCATGGCTACGTGAAATTTATTGGCTTTGCTAATAATTTTAGCTATGTTGCAAATGGCTGAAAGTAATGTAAAAAAAGCTGTATGACACAACCAGCATTATCTGCGTTATAGCTCTTTAAAAAAAAAAACAGTTATGCTGCACTGAAGCTAGCGCTGCTGTATAATATGGCTAACAGTATTTAAAAACCAGTAGATCTCACATAGGCTAGACCTATTGGCTTTGCCAATGCTTGGTATGGAATGCCATATGGTAAGTTATAAGTATTTATATAGTGTTTACAATGGCTGAAGTGCTAATGCTATAGAATGGCGAATGCCGTTTCTAAGGTGTTAGTGTGTCCAGATTCAGTAGCATTTTATGGTCATGCATGAACTGTGAAACAATGCCATATAAATGCACTGAATGAGGTAGACAGAAAGTTCCAATAGGTTACAGATTTTATTACAGTGATGCTTTAGGCTATGAGTTCCTTTAGGTGCAATGGTTAAAAAAGAACCAAAAAAGCACTCCTGACTGTTTGTTTATTAGTAAAATATAGCAATAATCGGTGTTCACTGGGTTTCCTAGAACCTTTTGCCCATCACTGCACCTGCTGCACCATTTAAATTATGACCATAGTGCCTGCAGGGTAACTTTGCTAGTGACTGCTTGTTTAGTAATACAATGTAGCAATTAACTGTGTTCAGAGGGTTTCCAAGTGCTTTTGGCCCCTATGCCACTGCACCTGCTGCACCATTCAAATCATGGCCCCAGTGCGTGCAACGTAACTGCACTTGTGACTGCTTGTTTAGTTGCAAAATATAGCAATAAGCAGTTTTCAGTGGGTTTCCTAGAGCTTTTGGCCCTTGTGCCACTGCACCAGTTGCACCATTCAAATCATGGCCCCAGTGCCACTGCACCTCCTGTATCTTTCAAATCATGAATCCAGTGGCTGCAAGGTAACTGTACTTGTGACAGCTTGTTTAATAGCAACATTTTGCAATAATCGGTGTTCAGTGGATTTCCTTTTTATTTTTTTAAATTCATCAGTTCTGGTTGTATGCATTATTAAAACTACTCATTCTCACAAATTACATGTCACCCAAAATTCAGCATCACGGTCCAGGCGCCCGTCCGCGCCTGGACCGTGCCCAGGGCCGGTCAGGCTGCCCCTTCTCTCCCAGGCATCTCGATCCCACTTACCTATAGTCGTGATACCTTGCTCTCCTTGAACCCAGGCTCATATTCTGGTCGGCAAAGGTGCCCACCTAGCTCTGACATGAGAGGGGAATGCAAGGACTGCAATTTCCACTTCTCCCCCCTCCTATCACATCTAACGCCCAAAAGCCAGAATGAGCTTCCGATTAAGGCAGCTCTCATTAATGCCCGTTCTATGGTGAAACATGCTGAGAACATCTTTGAGCTCATTGGGGACAACAATCTGGATATCTTGTTTGTCACGGAAACGTGGCTAAGCGATTCCTGTGCCCCAGTGGTAGAACTGGCAGTCCCTCGTGGCTACCGCCTGGCTAGAGCTGATCGCACCTTAGGTAGAGGGGGTGGCATTGCAGTAGTATTCAGGGAAACATGGGCCTTCTCCTGCGACAAATCCTTGAGTGTGTTGGAAAGAGAAGCCTTTGACTTCTCCTTTATTCTTTCTCCTCACTTCACCCTAGGGGGGACTTTGATCTATAGACCGCCGGGGCCGATTGGTTCCTTTCTAAGTTCCTTAGGAGATACACTTGTGGATCATGTGTTACGTTTCCCAAAATTTCTCCTTCTAGGAGATTTTAACATACATTTAGACTCCATCAGTTCCCCAGACACACTGGGTCTCCAAGACCTTTTGGGGATAACGCACTTAACACAGTGGATCTCTAAACCTACACACTCCCGAGGACATGTGTTGGACCTGGTTTGCTCCAACTTTGCCCTGGTCATTAAAGACCCCCAGCCAGTCACCTGGTCCGACCATGCTGTGATCAACTTCTCCTGGGACTTGGCTCTTCCATTTCGCCACCCTCCTCCTCAATCAGGCCCCCTAGTACGGAAAATTAACATTCCTGGGCTGGCTGAAGCCCTTACGCACTCCCAGATGGCTCGTGCTACTAATCTAGAGGGCCAAGTGGACCTCTTTAAAGCCTGGGTCAGCCTGGGAGTAGAGACCATTTCCAAACCTGCCCCGAAAAACCCTCGACGTATGCTGCCTTCTCAACCTTGGTACACGCCAGCGCTAAAAGAGCTAAAAAGGTCATGTAAGAAATCTGAGCGGCTCTGGAGGGCTGCATACTCTCCGCAAACCTAAGCTGACCTTCGCGCAGTCCAAAGAGAGTACTATACTGCAGTTAAGACTGCAAAAGGCGCTTACTTTGCGACTAGGATCCTAAAAGCGGATAATAATGATAAGGAAATCTTCGCTATAGTCCAAAGCTTTCTGTCACCTCTAGCGGAGCAAAAAAAGATCCCGGTTTCTGCTGAATGGTGTGAGGAGCTCTCCTCCTTCTTCATTAATAAAATCAAGCGTATTCAAGAGGGATTAGCTTTGAGCAACGCTGCCTCACACCCATTGGCAGAGACATCCGGTACCCCCTCTAGTAGTTGCCTTGCTAAATTTACTATAGTTGACCAAGTGGACATTCTTGTTCTGCTGAAATCTCTCAAATCAGGCTCCCCTTCGGACCCTTGCCCGGCAAGAGTTCTGGCAGGAGTAGCAGATTGCATAGGGTCAGAGGTCACTGCTATGGTAAACTGGTCAATGCAATTGGCAGTGGTACCTAAGCAGTGGAAGCAAGCTAAACGTTTGCCTCTCCTGAAGAAGCCAACAGCAGACCCCCTCATCGCAGCCAATTACCGCCCCATTTCCCTGCTTCCGGCATTGGCGAAAGTCTGCGAAAAGGTTGTTTTTCGGCAGTTGAACGCCTTTGTGGAAGAGTCTGGGGCACTTCACCCAGCCCAGTCGGGCTTCAGGGCCTCCTTCAGTATGGAGACAGCCTTGGTGGAGGTGGTGGAAGCCATTAGGGAGTGCACAGACAAGGGTGGCAGAGCGGCGCTGATTTTATTGGACCTCTCTGCCGCCTTTGATACGGTTCCTCACCAACTCCTCTTGGCCCGCCTTACTGATATCGGCCTAACCGGGGCTGTGTGGTCCTGGCTGGAGTCTTTCTTGGACTCCCGTTACCAGCAAGTCTGGATGCCCCCGTACTCCTCTTCGGCCAGGCTTGTTCAGACCGGGGTCCCACAGGGCTCAACATTGAGCCCACTTCTTTTTAACATTTATATGACCCCGCTGATCTACCTGGCCGAGGAGCTGGGTGCAAAAATTATGGCTTACGCCGATGACACCCAGCTCCTGTTCATCTGGGGGTAACTCGACACTAGAAACGGCTGCAGCACAAAAGTGCCTGGCGGCCGTATTTACCTGGTTGGCCTGTGCCAAACTTAAATGCAACGAGGGAAAATCGGAGATCCTACTATATGGCCAATTTCCAAATCAATTTATTGAACTAATTTGGCCTCCTGATTTCCCCCGTCCCTTCTCTGAAGGTGGCCCAGTCAAGAATCTAGGCATTTGGTTCAATGAAGATTTGAGTTTCTCAGAGCAGATTAAAAGACTGACGGGTGCCTGCTTTGGGACCCTTAAATCTTTGGGCAGATTCTTCCCTCTACTGCCCCAGCCGGCCAAAGAAACGGTCGCTAGAGCCCTCATATTGTCCCGCCTGGATTATGCCAACGCTCTTTATCTGGGCTCACCCTCCTTTTTGGTTAACAAGTTGCAGCTCATCCAAAATGCGGCCGTGAGACTTCTGCTAGGCATCTCCAGACGCAGTAGCATTAGACAACAAATGGCTACACTCCACTGTATGCCGGTGGCCCAAAGAGTTCAATTTAAGGCTCTGGTTCTCACGCACCGAGCCTTACATGATACTGGCCCCGCCTATCTCAGAAAAAGAGTAACTTTCCATGTCCCTAGTCGACACCTCAGGTCGGCTTCTCAACGTCGGTTGGTAATCCCTCGCTTCCGGCGAACCAGATTGGGCAGCCAATCTTTTTCGGTCAAAGCGGCTACCCTCTGGAACTCCCTCCCATTCACTCTCAGGGATACCAGAGATCTTAGCAGCTTTAAAAAGCTCCTCAAAACTCACCTTTTTAATAAAGCGTACTAAAAAATGTTATGTTATGCTGTTTTTCTCTTGACTTCTTTGTGGTTTTGCTCCGCACCAGGATACTTAGGATTAGTTGTGCGCGTAATAAATACCCATATAACATAACATATCATAACATCTGAAAAATCTTTAACAGCCTCCCAACCTAAATATTTTGGAATATTCACTTCAAATTCCATCAGTAAACTTTATTAACCTACTACTAGTTCATCAGTTTGTGGTATTCTTCATCTTCTTGGGTAATTGTATATTTTTCTCCAATTGCCTTCATTGTTGATACACCTGATTCTTTTTTTTCAACCATTTTTATTTTATTTTACATTCAACAATAACAGATAAAAAAAGACCAGAAGCAATAAAAGCAAAAAACAGCTTAATTCCACATGACACCAGTTTTCTAATATTAACGGAGTCATCATTATAAAAAAAAGTTTACACAAACAAAAACAGCAAAAAGAGAAAGAAAAAGAAAAAAGAAAAAGCTATCAGCAAACATTAGACAGATGACAGAGAGCAGAAAAGAGAAAAAAAGGGAAAATAACACATATTATTAAATACATAGAGTGCACCATAATAAGCCTATTGCCTCTCCTGAGTTACTCCATTAACCCAATCTTTTAATGGATTCCAGATCTTCAGTCCTTTTGCTCTGCCCTTTCTGCCTTTTTGTACATAAAGTGCTTTTTCCAGATTAAATATATGAAGCAACCAGGCTTTCCATTGCAAAAAGGTTGGGGGGGGAAGAGTGTAACAATACTGATGCACTGACATGGCTATAAATAGAAACTCACTGTTATGGCTATCTTGTGCCGTTACCCCAAGTAGCATAAGCTAGGGAGAAAGCAGAATTTCTTTATTTAGAACAATTTGCAAAAAAACAGAAATTTCCCTTCTTAGTAAATCCAGACTGGGGCAAGTCGAAAAAATGTAGGTCGCATCCGCCTCATATATCTTACACCTCAAACAATGGGTTCCTGCTGTACCTCCCCACTTAACAATTTTTGCAGGCGTAATGTATAGGTCAAAAAGAGTCTTAAAATGCTGTGCCCGCAGATTAGCAGTACATAGTACCAGATTGCCCATTTCTATTGACTTCAAAAGGCATGAATCAACGACATCCACCCTAACCTGCCATTTCAATGCATGCTTTTCGAGATCGTCTGTTATACCCTCCAATAATAAACTATACAAAGAGATTGAGAACCCGGATGTACGGATTAGAGATTCCATCAATGGTGAAACTGAAATCCTGTTGCCCCACCAGCTTTTAAAAAAAGAAAGTCTCTTATTTGTAAGAACTTAAAAAAATCTTTACGATCAATATTACATTTGGCCCTCAATTCTTCAAAAGAAGCAATATGTTCCCCTGTCAAAAAATCACCTATCCTTTAGACCCCTGCTTTCTCCCATCTTTGCAAGTGCCGATCTGATAGTGCCTCAGGTATCTGATCATTTTCAATCAATCGTGTATATCTACTATATCTGCCAAGCCATAGTTTTTTCCTGATCCCCGACCAGTTTCGAAATGCTGCTATTAAAGTCTTAAAACTGGCCCTTTTGTAATAATTGGGTTCGTATATTTTTAATAGACAGCTATTTGTCCGTGAGCCAATTAAGTACTCAAAAATTGATGGGACATAGTTAGAATCAATTACTTCCTTCTTCTTTATGCCAAAAAGAGGCCAATAATATTGTAGAGAAGCTGCTAAATAATAGAGTTTAAAATTAGGTAAGCCAAGACCCCACTTTCCCTAGGAAGGGATAGAGAATGCATTCGATCTACGTGTGCGCTTATATGACCATATAAACCTGGCTACCTCCCTTTCGATCTGCCTAAACCAATCGTTATGTATTGCAAGTGGGATAGTACGAAAAATATATAACAGTTTAGGCAGAATTGTCATTTTAATCAGGTTTCATCCGCCAAATATAGATAGTTTTAAATTACCCCAGCGACACATATCATTCTTGATTTTACCAATTTTGGGGGTAAGATTTATATCTATAATATCTTCCACCCTAGCTCTCACACGTTGAAGGAAATGCCTGACATCTCAGGCGGGTGGAAACCTCAAGAAGCTTCCTCCACTTCAAAATGGACACCTGGTATAAATATTGGCCCTTTAGACCAAAGTCTTTAGTACACTTCTGGACCAGCGGACCCTGCCAGAAAAAGGAGTGATGTGCTGCTGAAAGGACTGCCACTCATCTGTAATTCTACTCTGGAGGACTGCAGCCCTGCTTTACTGGCCTGATGCACTCTTGCTTGGGTGAGAAGGACTGGACCTGCATCTCTAAACCCAGGACCTCAAAGTGTCTCCAAGGGCTAATTGGCTGGCTTCCAGATCAGAAGCCTCTGGGATATAACAGGCTTCCAACAACCTTGAACTCAGCACCTGGACTAAGCCATCTGTGATTCCTGCTCCCGAATTTGGTGCCACCCCCATCCTGGACCCTTGAAAGTGGGCCAGAAGGTGCTCTGCCAGCCCATCTGTGGATCCACCTTAACCAACGCTTCTCCTCTGCTGTGCCACCCCGAGCAGAAACCGATGCATCGCCTCTGCTGCATGAACTTTCCCAATGCTAGGACTTCGTATCTCCTTCGCAGCCTCTTCAGAACCACTTAGGCGCAACCCATCCCTGATGTAGGCTCTTGCATCGCAAGCCTCTCTTCACCGGCAGCCTGTGTCAAAGCAGGCCCTCACATCGAAGCCTTGCAGCTCCCCGGGACCAACGCTGTACAACTCATCAACGACCAGGATCTCTCATCGCCTCTGCTGCCGATGCAACCTCGATACAGGATCATGCAATGCTCCGCAACCAGGATTTAAGGTACTCTTGTTCAGCAGGCCTAACTGGGTCCCTGTAGCTGGCCCATGCTCCATCGCGGTAGGCCTGAACTTGTTTTTGTTCCAATCAGAACAAGCAGATAACCCCAGTTGGCACTATATTCACTTAATTCTTTAAAGTTCCATATCTCCGGTTCTGCTGATTAGATTTTTGTCGTTTTTCCCTTGATTTATTTATTAAAATGTTCTTTATTTTTATAAATTGGTGTGGGATATTTCTTGTGTTGCGTTTTCCCTTTATTACTGTTTGAAGTGCTGTATAAATACTTTAAATGTTGCCTTTAAGTTAGGCTTGGCTGCTTTGTGCCAATTGAGTACATGTTACTTTGGGGGTTTGCTTGTGACTTCACCCTGACAAGGATTGTGGTTGCTGCTTGAGTAGGGCTTCATCCCCCCTCAACCTGTAACACACTTTCTGGATCACTAAAAAAATATCGAGGGTCAAAAAATTGACCTACAGAAATATTGACCCAAAAATATCGAATTCAAGAATATCGACATCCTATCTACATTAAGGTCAGTAGAAAATATTAAAAAAATAATATCGATGTCAAAAATATCGTTGTTAAAAATATCGTTTTTTAAAAGTTACAAAAATAATGTAAAATAAAGTAAATAATACATATAATTAGAATAAACATAGTTACAAATATGTTAAAATGTTTACAAATTATAACTAATATATAATGTAAAAATAAATTAAACATATTCATATAATATATAACATACATACTTAATATTATTTTTTAATAATTATTTTAATAACTTATAAATTGTTTAAAAAATCTTATGAATTCAAAATACATCTCTACACATAAAATAATAATATAAAGAAAAAATAAACAAATATACAACAAATTAAAACAATTACAATTATTTGTAATATTTTTTAAATTAATTATATACTACTTTAACTAAAATAAGGCAAAAAATATTAGATAGCGGAGGGAATAAAATTACTATTCCAACTCCAAACAGTGCAACAGTAGGGAAAATGTTGGATAGCATAAGGGTAAAAATTACTATTCCCGCTCCAGTGAGTGCAACAGTAGGGAAAGTGTTGGATATCATAGGAGTTAAAAGTACTATTCCCACTCCGCTGAGTGCAACAGTAGGGAAAGTGTTGGATATCATAGGGGTTAAAACTACTATTCCCACTCCAGTGAGTGCAACAGTAGGGAAAGTTTTGGACAGCATTAGGGTTAAAATGACTATTCCAACTCCAGTGAGTGTAACTGTGTGGAAAATGTAGGCTAGCGTAGGGGTTAAATTAACATACTCAATTATTTAATATTTAAACAATATATATATAACCTATTATTAAGTAATTAACAAAAATATTAATAATAAATATAACAAAATTAAATAAATATTACTTCCCACCCTATTCCCCTATAAACGTACAACCCGGTACACATAAAAAATAACACAATTAATCAAATGATCAATTACTCAATTTATAAAAATTATTTACCAATTAATAATTAACAATACATGAATAATCAATAGCAATTAATAAAAATTAAAATGTACTTAATTATAATTAATATCATTATAAATTATTTGGATAATAAACAATAATTACAGATTAATAATTCATTAACAATAAATAATCAATAAAATAAATGAAAAAATATTAATTAATTAATTATAATTAAATTATTTCCCACCCTATTCCCCTATAAATCCACCACCCGCTCTGATACTAATACGCTAAATTTACTTTAAAAAAATGACTCATTTCTAAACATTTCATATATATATTTAAAAATAATTAAAAAACATTGCAAACAGGTATAGATTATAAAGGTCTCAATTCAAAACAGCCAATGCTTTCCACTTGTGGATACGGGTCCCTAATGACTTGTGCCAAAAAAGCTGCAATGCTCCAGACATGGGCTTTCTTTTACAAACCAATGGCTTGTGGTAGTCTAGTCGCAACAGCTACGGAATGTGTTACTTTGTTAAATAAAAGCCACGTACATGGTTGTGTTATATAGTGAAAACATTTATGCCCAATTTTCAAACTCCGAGGGTAAGAACAGAGGAGGCCACAGAAGGGTGTGTCCCTCCTAAATTATAAATTGTATAGGCACTTATTTTGGACATGCACAAAGTAAAGCATACGCTTCCTGTTTTGCATAGGGGCGTGATCCCATTTAGATGAGGCAATGCTTTTTCCATTGAGTCTGAGCCACATCACAAATGCAGAGGCTCGGGGAAAAAGCCATTGGGGAACCTCAGAGGCCGCTTGCTATTAGAACACCCCCCACAGCTACCTACAAAGACTGGCCAGTGGTACAAGTACAAAACCACTGACTGCACCAAAGAGCTGTGATGTCACTGTCACAACATGGACACCCTGCAACTCGGCCTCAGCTGGGGTTCTGGAAGTACCCGTGAACACACTCACTTTTCGGGGTCCTTCCGCAGACAAACTGATTTTTCCCCCACTTTACTCTTAAGTGTGTTTGACAACACCACGGTTCAGCCCATATGCTTGTCAGTGTGCCCTTTTTAGGTCTCGGCCTGCGTAGGCTGCGCTTGCGCAGTCTCGCAGGCGAGATCTTATGTTTTACAGTGTGGGGGCTTGAACCCGCCCCTCTTCTCCATTGGCTGGCTTCCTAAACCGAGGCCAGCTATTGGAGAAGAGGGGCGTCTGTCCGTTTAAGCCCCGTCTTTTTTGGATTCGGGGGTGTGTTTTTTAATGTACTTTCTCTCCTCTTCCCATTGGCTGGAATTTTACATTCCAGCCAATGGGAAGAGGAGAGAAAGAAAAACACGCCCCCGAATCCCAAAATGAAGGCGCGTTTCTCCGAGGCATTTCTACTTGGCCTCGGAGAAACATGGTGGTCCTTTCCCCCGTGCGCTGTTCTTGTCTATGGAAGTTCCTGTTTGGCTTCAGACCTGCGGGTGTCCGTGTCCAGGATATCTTTCTGAGGAGTAGGAGACAGTGAGTCTCGGTCTGACTCTTCCCGGTCACATTGCTGGCAGCTTTCACTTCGGTTTTTGGCTTGACTCGGCCCCAGTCGGTGATAATCAGTCTGCGGTCGCCGAGGTTTCGCCTGGAGTGTTTATTGTGGGGCACGGTGGATATACTGCGCCCCTGAAGTCGGGTGTGCAAATGCCGCGGATCCCAGGGGGCCGGGGCCGGCTTCCGATAGCTTCCAATGTCCCTTTTTACTTCCTGAGGGGCACTCTTCGCTTTCACTCGCTGTGATGGAGTTTGCCGCAGCGGCGCGAGATTCACATGGCTCGTGTGCAGGGGTCCGAGCGCCGGGGCCTCCCTGCCCCGAACACGCTCTCACTCGAGAATCAGCCGAGGGAAGCTGTCCGGCTCTTCAGCAGACGTCACACGGGCAGAGTTTGGCGCTATAGATATAGCCCCTCCGCCTCCTCTCGAGCTATAACCCTGGCGTCCCTGTTGTCTAATAACCTACCCCACTGTTACTTTTCGCTTCCGCAGATAACATAAAATTCCTTCTAACACTCCTCTATGCAAATCTTGTGTCACGCGCGTTTGCAACCACACTCATTGAACTACATGATTCGAGGCCCCGTGACCCTCAGTCATGAAAACAAAGAAAGGACAAATGATTTAAGCGGCCCTATGACTAACACAGAAAATTATTACTTTGAATGGCATGAAAAGGAACGCACGTAAAGTTGCGGTTTAAGTCAGCAGTTCCTTTAAGCTGCCAAAATCAGTGCCGTAAATGTAATCTAAGAGGGGTATTGTCTTTTTTACAAATATGTAGACAGTTTACAACAGAAAGCAATTTAGTATTTCCAAGTGAAAATCCACTGTAATTGTAGTTGACGAAATGTTACGTTGTTTAATTTCTAATGTTTTCTTTTTTGGTTTTTTCTTCACTGCTATATCATTGAAGATGGTCGCTTTATTTCAATAAAATTATCTTGGTCAAAGAGAGGTTTGACACGCTGTTTTTTAAAATAGCTGCTGTCAGGTGATCGGTTTCTAACTCGAGATGGATAATACTTCTGGCTGTAGTCATATGACTAGTTGGGGATTTTCAAGCCATGGAGCTCTTGGTTGTGCTGGTCTGCCTCATCACGCTGTCTGCAGGTCTGTGTTACCCTTCGTTTGTTGACTTAAGGCAGGCAGAGTATTATCCCAGAAAGCACAATTGTACTACATAACTATATAAGAGACCCCCTGCGAAAGAGTGGTTATTTTACTGTACTCTTCAGTGATTTCGTTCTACTGTTTATCTTGTTTTATGTAGTATAACATTTTAGCGGTTTGGATTTTTTGTATTGTATTTTGTTTTAGGAAGCCTATACGTCAGATTAACGCCTGTCGGCAGAACGCCGTGTTGGTAGTAATTTGCATTAGGAACGGATATGTGTTATATTTTTATCGTTTGCCTTAATGTTATGTGTTTATGGGTCGTTGTTTCCAGATTTTCGTTTGCTGGCAGGGTCCTATGATCCAATTGCTGTATGCAGAGTCGAAGTTTCGAATAACAAAGAGAACTGTGCCGTCCTGTCCAGTTCGACCGTTTATGGACTGTACTGTGAGCCACTCACCAACGCCCCTCCTAGTCTGGACGTTGTGTAAATACTCTTGTTATCCAGAGTGGATGATAACAGCGGCCAGAATCTAACGGACCGCGCCCATCCTACACACAGGGTGAAAGCCCAGGACACCCCCCCCCCACCAACCCCTCCCTTGCTTGACCTCCAGTATACCGGTGAAGGCTCCAATCTCTATTAGTCAGTCAAAAAGTCGGCATATCGTTTGAACGGAGTTGGATTGGACCTCAGGTAATGCCGCTCGTCTGTGTGGGTGCTTCACCACATTCTTATTTTATAAGGGTCTCGAAATTTGGACAGATCACCACTCACATCATCAGGCTTAACCTTCACCCAATCTCAATCAACTTTTGACCCCTTGATGTCTTCTTTGCACTCTCCACCAATTTCATTTCACTCTCACGGATCTAACTTAGTTCCTGGCTGTCTGCTACTCATCATTTCAAGTGGTGTCTTTTTCCATATCCGAAATTTACAGTGGTGCGGTACGCCCACAACATGTCTTTGACCGCCCTCTGCACATCCAAGACAACTTTATACGTTAGTAGTGCCCTTCAGCAACCAATTCAGCCTCTCAACCAGGTCATTGCTCTCGGGGTTATAAAGTGAGATACACTTTTTACACCCAGTCAGTCATGAGCTTTAGCTTCTCAACCGAAGTAAGGTACGTGCCTTTGTCGGTGATTCATTTAGAAGGCATTTCTTAACTCCTAAATATCTCTCCCAGCACTGCAATGGTGGCTTTAGTGTGTGGCTCTGTGTGTGTGGCTCTGTGTGTATGTGGCTCTGTGTGTATTTGTGTGTATGTGGCTCTGTGTGTATTTGTGTGTGTGTGTGGCTCTGTGTGTATTTGTGTGTGTGTGTGGCTCTGTGCGTGTGGCTCTGTGTGTGTGGCGCTGTGTGTGTGTGTGTGTGTGGCTCTGTGTGTGTGTGGCTCTGTGTGTGTGTGTGTGTGGCTCTGTGTGTGTGTGTGTGGCTGTGTGTATGTGTGGCTGTGTGTGTGTGGCTCTGTGTGTGTGTCTGTGTGTGTGTGTGTGGGTGCAAATGCAATAGGTCTCGCTTTTGCGAGAGATTAAGCTTTTGGCATTGTAAATGACAATGCCATTTATTTATCTGTTTTCAAAACCAACACATAAATAAAAATTTGTCATTTACAATGCCAATAGCTCTAACTTTTGCAAAGGCGAGACCGTTGCATTGTAAATGCTTGTTTCAAAGATTGGGTGCATGTACCTCCCTCCTCCCCAGGTATGCTCAAGGCACATCCAATCACCGGCACAAACTGGGGCCATTCCCGAGGCTGGTAACCCTAAACAGTGTCACCAAGAAATGACCACTAGAGGGCATGTGTTGTAAAGTTCTACACTAAAGGGAACCATCCAGTACACTGGCTGTCCAAGATAATCTAAACGAGGAAAACACATATACGAACGACAATCTGCAGCAAAACCAGTGGAAAACGGGCGCCTGTTTTATATCTTAAAGGACACTAATCACTGCAGAATAAAACCAAATAAAGAGTATGTCAGAACCTGAAAGCATAAAAGGTATGCGGCCTCCTATGGAATATATTTAATAGAATTAACAAAATTCCTATAAGCAATCACCCATAAACAGATACACCCACCAATAGTTGTAATATGGTAAAAAAATAAATACTTTGTGAAAGGGATTAGGAAAACTTTGCATCTGCACATATATTTAACATACCTTTGACCTTTGTTGTACCTTACGCTGGTTAAGATCTGCAGAACTTTAAAAAGTTTTCCTGTGGAATTTAGGCTGTTATCCTGAACAAGTCTTATTTGCGGGCAAGTTACCCAGTGGATGGTAACTCAGAGAGATGTATAGCTACTTTTATTTTAATTTTATCAATGTTTTCCTTCTTGGTTACATTTTTCCCTCTGTAATTTTGGTATGTGCGATGCCATCAGGATCAAATATCATGGGTGAATATGCCATATGACAGGCGCGCAACGCCTGTTGGACTCAAAGGGCTTCAGCCCCCACCCCCTTCTTACCCCTACCTCCCGTCGTGTGTGGCAGCCCGGGAT
Organism: Lissotriton helveticus; assembly: GCF_964261635.1. Lineage (NCBI taxonomy): Eukaryota > Metazoa > Chordata > Amphibia > Caudata > Salamandridae > Lissotriton > Lissotriton helveticus. The sequence goes on along the minus strand of NC_136062.1, from coordinate 126,965,381 downwards.
GTCCTGGTAGTTGACAGAGTAACCTTGTTCGTTGTGAAGTCAGTCCTGAATTCTGAAGAACATAATGCAGTTTGAGTAGACAACAAAAGCTGTTGAATGCAGAGTTGGCCAGTTTTTGCATCCTTCCACAGATGCCTAGGAGTTACTTATACCTTGTGTACATTAAGCTTCAATTACTTACCAGTGATTGCATTGCTACGAGTCTTACCTTCTTTATTTCAATACATTTTAGGGAGTACGGCCTCCCAGAAACGCCTATCCGACTAAACTGTTTAGTATAAATGTCCCTCCCACTCCATCACATCCTGTTTGCACCAAGCCACATACTCCACAGTTGGACTGGCATAACAGGACGGCGGGAAAAGAAGTAATGAATTAAAGTGAGTGTAGGATTTGGAGTAATGCAGTTACCTGTAGATAACTGAAACATTATCTATAATGTCTCACAAAGGTGGAAAGGGTGTTTCATGTACCTGCTCTGCAGATCGCTGCCAATGATGCTCCTTGAGCCTGTGCTAGAGAAGCTGACATACCCCTGAATTACCCAGAACTCCTAAGAGATTAAAACCTGACTCCATGTATGCCAAAGTTATCAGGGAGTTTACTTACGTGCTCAGGGCTTAGGCTGTAGGTGTAAAACACTTCTACAATGGCTAATTCTGAAATCTACCATGCTACCCAGATAAATGAGAACAGCCCTTTAATCACTCATGTGATGACTCAATTCTGGATTCTCTGGAGCGAAAAGGAACACCAGAATGGCTACTTCCTGCTTTTTATGAAAAACAAAATTGACCTTTGCACAAACAAAGGACCTGGACGCAAAATGATTCTGGCCTCAAAAATCCTAAACAAAGGATGTTTTTATGATAAAACTCTTCTAACCTTCTGGCAAAAGTAACAACAGCCAGAAAGAAATTTTCAGTGTCAACATCTTGATATCTACTACCTCTAGAGGCTTAGAGGGGATTTTTTAAGATCCTCTAGAACTACAGATACTTCCCAGGAAGAACATGAAAGCTGTGTTGGCGAAAAATATTTGAACTCCTCTAAATAGTCTTTGGATCAGACGTTGCTCACCTGACAAGTTGTCCTACGTATATCTACATGCTCTTATAGCTGCCCACTGTATTCCTAATGTTGAGGTTCTAAGCTCGGATGTATGACGTTACAACGCATGCTTTTACCAGGCATGCTGTTACAACGCCGTTTTTACATCGCATACCATTACAACGCATAGCGCTTTTGGGTGATGGATAGTGAATAGTTTAATTTACTATTCCAACTCCAGTCCCCGTGGACACTAGGGAAGGTTATTGGATAGTAAATTAACCTATTCCCTATCCTAGAGCGCCCCCCAGCGCAATGCGTTGTAATGGTTTGCGTTGTAATGACCGCATTGTAATGGTAGTGTGTTGTAAAAGTTTCGTTGTAAGTGATGTTTCCCTCTAAGCTCTAGCGTAAACCCATCATGTAAGAAAGAAAGGATGTGAACCAATTCCATGCACTGAAGGACTTAATTCTTAGCTATACACCATTTAGTAAATATATCCCAATGTTTAGTGTCAAATCTTAATGTAGAAGACCTCCTTGAAAACCAAATAGTCTTGGTTTACTGATCTGAAAGACCCTTCTTCTTTGTCTCTGCCCTTTCAATTTCTGGGTCGATAGTCTGAGCCTGCTTTAGAGGTAAGATGCAGAGAAGGAAAGTTAGGGGGAGGTGGTACAATGGATAATATCCATTCCAGCTCGCTACTCATCGATATCATGAGAGGATACCAATGAGAATTGTGGCAGCATTCTCCTTTTCACCCTGACCAGTATTCTCAGAATCAAGGGGAATGGAAGGAAGACATATGGTAGGCTCCTGGGCCGAGGACATGAGAGTGCATCCCTCCCTCAAATCCCTCTCTCCCTTGCTCTTGAATAAATAGAGGGAGGAGAACGTTCTGTGGGGATGCAAACACACCCACAACTAGCTCCCCCTAAATCTGACAGATTTGAGCAGGTTTGAGATTTGAGACAAAAATCATAGCAGGGTGGAATGATCCTGCTCAGCCTGTACGCTACAGAGTTTAAGTGGCTCTGAATATGTTCTACAGCCCATTACGTTATTTTGTCCTCCGCCCAAGTGAATATTAGGTCTGATATCCCAACAAGGGGAGGTGATCTCATTCCCCCTTGCCTGTTGATGTAAGATTGCAATCATATCGTCTGTTCTTAACATCACTGACATGCCTGACAACAGGGGAGAAACTAAATGGCTTCTAATTCCCTCCAGTTGCATAACCTGAACTTTTGAATTTGAGATCATATGCCCCGAATCTGCTGAGAATCTGCCCATGCACCCTATCTCACCACACTGGCATCTGTTGTTAGGACCAATGGAGTCCGAGGGAATATTGGCACACTGTTAATTACATTCTGGTACTTCAACCACCATTGCCACTCCTGTCTCCTACTCTGGGATCAGGTGCAACAGATCCTGGCTTGTGGGACTGGAATAGACCAACAGGTGCCTTACGACCTTGTTGAGATAAAAACTAGCCCCAGGTACCAGAAAGACAATTGCTGCAAGGCCTCCCTGAATGTGTAAATAAACTGCTGCTGATGAAGACTCTAGAGCAACAGGAACAATGGCTCTATTTAATGATAATTCCCTTGCTCCTCCCCATAGGGCCTTTCTCTTTATAGAATCCCTGGGATTGGGAGTAAGGATTAGAATTTAGTCTGGAGGCTTAGCATCTAAATCTACCTAATAATCTATTTTGATTGTATTCAGTATCAATTTGTTCTGAATGTTCTTTTGCCAGTCCATGAAAAAGTACTTGGCCCTTCCTCCCACGGAGTCTGAATTGAAAGGATCAGAGTAATTGTCAAGATTTGCATTTCAAGGATCCAGAAATGGTCGAAGGCTCCCAAGTCTCAGATGTTTTCTTCGGCTGAAACCTCTTTCTGCACTAAGAATAAGATTTTTATTCTTGTTTGGAGCTGTCAATGTATTCCTGGCTTCAGGGTTTGAAGGAATGAGATGATCCTCACTTATTGTGTAAAGTGTGTTTCCTATCTTTGATGGCCTTTGTGATCCTCCAGCTGGTCACTGAACAACCTTCTGAGTAAGAAAGATGTTTCTGAAAAGACAGTCTTCCAGGCCCTAGTCCACAAGTTCCTTCTTATTTAGCTCTTACAATATCTAAGAGATATCAACCAAAACTTTGGCCAGATTCTCCATCTGAAGCAGAAGGCCAGAACAGTGTGTGCCCTCTTGGATCTCACATACTAGTGACTCAAAGTCCCTAAAGAGAGACAGAGTAGTAAAATACACATAAGTACTGGCCTTCAGTGCCAAATGACTGCAAAGAATTTATTCAAAGTACCATCAATCTTACGGTCTGCTGTATCATATGGAGTATAATCTTCCACATTCACCTACGACCTTCCGATCAAAGCCAATCTACTTTGGCATTATGTGAGATAATCAAGCCTCAAATTGCCTCTAATGTAATTCAACAACTCTGGCAAATCTTCTCTTCCCTCATATTTGCCAGAGGAAGAAGTACTCATGGTGTCTAGATCCGAATCAGATGAACAGTTTAAATGAGAATCGTTGTTCGATATTCCAGATCTGACCCTCTTCTCCTTCCCAGCAGCGTTACTCTCAAAAGCCTTGTAGATGGTTTCATAGTTCATCTTCTGCAACTATAAAGTGGACAAAAGTGTTGGACCGCCAGGAGACAATGATCTAGAACCTCTGGATCTGCTTCTCTGAGGCTCTTTGTCATCATGATAATCATCAAAGGAAGAAATCACTGCATGCTTCCTCTGTCTTTCGTTTACCTTCCATTCTCACACCCTGGATCTCTGCTGGACAAATCAGCTGGAAAACCAGAGTTGCTTATTGTTAGATCTGGCATCCTTGGTTTTCTCTTAACCTTTTGCGTTCTGACCTTCTGTTTTGCTGACTTAGTTTTTTCTGGCCTTAGGACTTTGCTCACTTTACCACTGCTAACCAGTGCTAAAGTACTCTTGTTAAAACATGCTGAAATTAGCTTATATCTGATTGGCATATTTAGTTTAGTTTTAAAGCCTTAGTACAGTGGCACTTCCTGTAGCACTAATTGTGCCAACCACTTAAGTCACACTTTTAAACCTGTCTGAGGTCAACCATTGCAGCATTTTTGTGCAATGTTCCACGCAGAATGTCTGCAACACAAGCCCTGTGTGACCTTCATTGGTTAAAAATTTCTGACCGTGTGGCTTTTAAAACTTTGTGCCTTATGTTCAAAATCCGTCAGGGTTCCGCTCCCACATACTTGCACAATCTTGTTCGGCCATACCAGCCTAATCGTCCCCTCAGGTCATCAAATCAAGCTAATTTTGTAATTCCTAGAATTCGCTTGACAAAAATGGGAGGCCGCTCTTTCGCCCACTTGGGGCCGAAGATGTGGAATGCTCTTCCGTTGACGCTCAAAACGGAGACCAACCTTCTTGCTTTTCGCAAAAAACTAAAAACTTTTCTGTTTTAGTTGGTCAATGTTTTTTGCTTTTCCTGTTTCAGCAACTACCTATCTTTCTTCTTTAGTCTGTCCCTGGCGCCGGGAAACCCTTTTTGGGTAGCTGAGCGCAATACAAATTCAATAAAATAAAAAATTAAAATAAATGTGCCATTTTCAACTGCCATTTCAACCTTTTATTTGTAAAAGAGGAACCAGGAGTTTTTTGGACAGATCCAGCACACATACTCCCTAATAGTAATAGTTTAAATGTATGGGTGTGCAGTTTCTAAGGATAAAAGTGGTAGTCAGGTTTCTGGAATAACCTCCAAATGAAGGAAGTGCCCTCACAAACCCCAAAAGGTGTATGCTTCCTCATTTGGCGAGTGCTCTTCGTCAGGCCGGCAATGCAATGCCTGATGGGCTCCCACGAAGGGGCTCTTTGGCGGAGTTCTTTTGTTAAAGCCGTTTGGTGAGTCAGGGTATCTGAACTGAATTGAGTAGTGTAGTAAGTGTTTAGGGAGACTCTTATTAAATAAATATTATTAATGCAGCTTGCTAACCTAAATAAAAACAGTGTAGCTCGTATCGGAGATAACGATCCTATAGAGCATATACTATTTAGTTTTGGCCAACATTCTTCTTGCCTCATCTGCCCCTAAGGGTCTATTGGCAAATTGTAAGGACCATAAAAGGATAGTATCCTAATAGTCCTACATTACTGCAGGCCTGGTGTATTCAATTTGGCAGATTTATCAAGTTGCCAGCCGTGCTATGTCGTACAAGTTTAAGTGTCAACTTGTATCGTTTCGAGACCTGACCCAAATAAGTTGGGACAAAGGCATAAAATAAAATAATGATGACATAACGCTTGGTAAACATTCGTATTATAGTATATCATTCTTAAAACCATATTTACAGATGGTGACCTGTGACAAATAAATCAATCCACACATGCATGCATGTATCAAACTAGTTTTGTCATCAGCACGACTAGTGGCATGCAAACTGCCCATGTTTGTGGTTCGCAACACTGTTGTCTAAATTCAATGATTTTTGTGCAACAAGGACAAATGCGATGAAGTTAACAAACAAACAAGTTAACAAACAAATCCTTTTTCGCGGCCTCGTAGTTGTGCCCGGATACAGGGATTTTTGCTAGCGAATCTATACTTATAGTCATATAGTCACGTGAAAAGCCCAAGTAGTCATACATCCCCATCACTCAACCCGTATTTTGTAGGTCAAAAGCTGACAGTTTTTTTTCAGAGCGCGTCGCTCACACACGAGCTATACGTGGGGGATATCAGTCAAGTTACAAATAGAAGCATGCACTTACCGGTATTGCTGCTGTCAGTGTTTGGAGTTGCATACTCACTAGAAGTGGTGTGGTGAGTAGCGCTTCACCTACTCCAGCTCTGTCTTCCGTACTGAGACACGCCAGCGGTGGGCTTTTAAGAGTATTTCCCATTGTCGCGTCGGGAAAGACTAGACCGGCAATTTAGGATGCGCGTTACCAGGACCATTAGTTAAAAGCCTGCATATTGTGGTGACAGTGTTTTTATTACTGAGAATGTGGGATGATTCCCACAATTATTCTGCAATGTAGCACGATCCCCTAAGCATCTGCCTGAGGGAATGGGGGTGATGTCAAGATGTTTGTGCTGTAGGGTCGGTTTTTTGGGGCTCCACGAAGTGTGTACTATTGAGTTTATTTTAGTGCCCAGAAATGCACTGTGCATGCAACGATGCAGAAGTTTCTGTGAATACAGGACTGGTTAAAGGAAAATTAGGAAAATAAGGCAACACAAGGGACTTTGTCAGATGTTTTTTAGAACTGGTCAGTTATGTGGTAACTGTGGATACCCAGCCTTGAGGTAGGGCATGTATCTATTGACCCTCATGGAGTCAACTCCTCTTGATTTATTGGTGTCCTACAGTCCCAATCTATTGTCATCCATTAAGCTTCCGCCACAGGATATTATCATTTAATCCTGGCGATATGAGATGAAAGCTTAAAAATCTAGTTTTGCTCTTTTATAAAAAGGGCTTGTTTGCAGTTGAGGGTGGGACTCTAGGATGGTCCAATGTAAGTCATTTACTGTGTGGCCGAAGGTTGTGTAATGGGCGCACATTTTCATGTAAGTCGTTTTGCACCTTTTGCCAGGTCCAAATATGTATACGTCACCCCGAGTGTAGGCCCTGGACAACCCAGAGGGCAGAGTGCAGTGTATTTAAGACACTGGACATATACATTTGACTTTTACATGGCTTGGTAGTGGGGCTATCCTGAGACTGGCCACTCAGCTCTGCCCCCCGCTTGGATGTGATACCCCCAGAAAACTGTACTGCCAGGGCGCCATGGATGGCTGCTCCTTTCAGCTCTTCTGACACCGGGGGCAACTCATTCCCCAGAATACAGTCAAAGGGCATCTTGGCACTAACTTTGATCCTCCTCTCGGTCACCTCCTCACTCCAGGGCCATAGGGTGGAAAAAGTCCTGCCCATGGGCCTGAGTTACCCTACACACCAGGCCGGTGCACTGCTCTGGGGAAACTTTCAACTATCATGGTCTGGCTAGCCCCGGAACAGTGACAGGGATCCCATTTACTTTCATCTGGTGAAAGTGAAGTCTCCCACCTTCAGGGATCACAAGCTCATTCTATGCGTTTATCTCCTAGCTATGGGAGATCATTGCATGATCTATGAACTGCCCCTGGAGACAACTTATCCCTAAAGCCACACTGGACACCCCATAGTGGTCCCACTAGAGAGTGATCTCTTAGGACAGGAAGAGCTCCCCTGTGTCCTAGATGAGAATAATCAAAGCAGCAGGAATGGAAATGGGGTGCCTTGGACCACTAACCACCAGAACCCCCCCTGTTTCTCAGAAGAGGCATGGGAACCCTTTCCTTCCCCTTATTCTGGGACCTGCTGTTTCTGCCTTAACCTCCCCATCACTCTGCTGGAGGGTACCTGAACCACCCCTCTTGGGGCCTGTCGCAAGTACCTTCTTGTGGACCCTGGTCCTGATCCAGTGGTCTGCCTGCAAGCTCCCTTGGGTCAGTGAGTTTACAGATCTGCAAAACAAAGACTGAACACATGCTCTCTTGCAATCCAATTGTATGGCCCCTGATAATTCTTTACTCCACTGCCCTTCATCTACCCATCCAGTGCGAAGAATTTTTACAATACGAACAAGAATGTCCTCTGCCCACTGAGATTCTGCCTCTAGAACAGTACGAATGTATAATTTATACAGACGGATCAGCACAACCCGCAATTGAGGGTAAACAAGCATATAGTGCTGCGTGCGCGATTGTCAAAGGTCGCTGCCGCGATGGTAAATTCCGACCTTTGGTCACAAAAACTCACTCTCTCTGAGACTGTACAGCTCAGCGAGCTGAACTACAGGCTTTCAAGATGGCGCTTGAAAATACTGATCGCAAATTCCCCACACTCATAGTGTGCAATTCGTATTACTGCGTCCAATCTTACAATGAATACTTGCAGAACTGGGTTCAAAACGGTTTCAAATATGCAAAAAGTGGCACAATCAACCATAAGTTGCTTTAGGAACAAGTAGTTTGGTTACAGAAAGAACTACAAAAGACTCACGTGATCCATACACTGAGTCATCAGCGTGATGGCGTTCACGATGAAGGGAATTCATTGGCGGATGAAGCCGCGAAGGCAGCTGTGCAAACGGCTTCCGTAGCTGCAATCACTCGTTCAAAAAAAGACAATAGACAGCAAAATAATGCAGGCAGTCACCGCTTCCAATAAAGACGGCGGTAAAACGTTACCGAAAGGCTTTCCACTCAAGTACTCCTATATAACTGATGTAAATAATGTTCCTTTTACTCGAATCTCTGGAGGGGGGATAGAGTAATTCCAAACATGGAACACAGATTAGGACTAATCTAAGCAGCACATGAAGGACTTGCCTCTGCACACGCAGGTGTTTCCGCCACAGTGTCATTATTAAACCAAAGATACTGGTAGACGCGCATGAGGAAACAGACCCGAAACTATGTTTTGGAATGTGAAATCTGCCAAAAAATGAAAGTTTCAACCGTGAAACGCCTGGCGCAGACGCCCCTTCTAATTTCAGATAAACCATTAGCGTGCGTTTACCTGGACCACTGTGGTCCTTTACAAAGGGATGGCAACTATAAATATATCATGGTCGCAGTGGATTCATGCTCAACATTCATTTGGATGTGGCCTCAGAGCTCGGCTGACGCCCGAACTGTTATAAAAGATTTGCGAGTCTTTATCGGCACATACGCAATCGGCACGCTACATTCTGACCAGGGTCCTGCGTTTAGCTCTCGAGCTTACAAGGAGGCCATGGCCAATCCTTTTTGGTACTAGAATGATTGTCGAAGACCTCGATCGTCATACTTCAGTGTAGAACAAAAAAGCTTTGCTATCAAAGACCGTTTGGCTGTTTTGCAGGACTTAAATGAAACAAGAAGAAGTCTAAGCAACACATTACAGAAGCTAACGACCACTGAAGAAAAACCACCTGTCCCAGCAAGGCTTGTCTGGATTCCAAAGATTGGGGACCTAGTCAGAGAAAAGATCGCGGATAAGAAGGAATTTGGGCCCTCATACAGAAAACCAGTACCTCTGCTAGCAATTCACGGATCAAGAACAGTGTTACTGCCGCCCTTTGCTGGAAGAAAGGAGAAAAGGTTTGCATCAATTGACCTGGTAAAACCACACCATGTGGCCGATAATAAGTAGTAGGCCCAGTGGACTCCAAAGATGTAGCAGAAGACCAAATCCGGCTACTCTCCAAGAGGTTCAAACTGAGAGACTCATCACCTTTGAAGAATCTGCAAGAAGAAAAGAAGGTCTATGCAACAAAGCAATGGAACTTGTGCCTCTTGAAACCGAAATAACAGTTCGTCAAGACACTCCTGTCAACTATGATATAGCCTCTGACTATACTAATATGACAAGGGACCAAGCTGCTCCAGCGATTTCAAGTAATCTGGATGCAATACCAACAATTAACAGAACTGCCTCTGGCTATTTCATCAATTTTGATACGTTTCCTGAGGATCCCAGGGAGCCCGAAACAACGCCAGCAGACAAAACTTTGAAGGACAAAATAACAGCACTTTTTCAGCAACTAGAAAAAACTTATCTGGTTTCACCATGGGTTGAATTTTGGATTGTGTTAGGTGACCTTTTTCAAGTTAGGTGCACACAGCAAGTAAGAAAATTAACTTGCTCCTGAAGCCACACAAATTATCTCATCGTGAACAAAGAGACCTGTCATCAGTGAACATCACAGCCGTTCCTATACCTGGTGGTATAGCATGGGACAGAACTGATTATGACATTTATGGTCCTGTCGAGCTGCTGAAGATTCCACATCAATTCAAGGTTTCCTCGAGTGATTTTGTTTCACCCAGCACATTTTCTGATGATTGGGACTTTGAGACTGTTAATAATATGATGTCAGATTCAGAGATGTCTGCAAAATTTACAAACCATGAATATTTAGAAGGTTCATCAGATTATGAACAAATGTATTGTTACAATCACTACGGCCATCATTATTTGCACAAATCTGCAAACCCCAGAAATGTATATACTTATAATCAATGCAAACATTGTCCAAAGCCATCAAAAGGTAGCTCAAAAACATTCTATAATAAATTTCCATACTTCTCAGGTTTTAATACCACAAATCCGGAAACATTTTACTTTAAAAATGTAAATAAGACAGGAATGAAAAGTATGTTAACCAACACAAAGCAAATTTATTCAGCAGCTTTTTATGCCCAGCTGTCCTCAATAGGCTTTGACTTTTGGAGTGACACCATAGAAACAAAAACTGTCTTGGGTTCAAAAGACTGGCAAGTACAGGGAATAGAAGCCTTATTCCGAGCCTGTATTATTCCTGAACAAATAATGTTTTTAAATGACACTGTTCAACAAACATCCTGTATTGGACTAGCCAAGATAAAAAATTTAAACAAACCATCCATACCTGTACTTACAGCTGATAGTAAAAACACTTCAGAGGGAGGGGTCGACGTAAAAACTATTTTACTAAAAAACAGAACTGATCCTGATTGGAAAAAATGGTTAATCTGGCCCACAATCACAAATAACTGTCAAGATAGATTCCTGAACAAGACACAAGGGTTTACAGTAACTAGGCCAGACCCAAGATATGTCCAGAGACAACATCCAGGGATAGTAACAGCTTACAGTGTAGGAAAACTGTGCCTCAGTGGCTACAAAAATCTACACTTACAGAGCTAAAACAACACTTAACTTTACTTAAAGATGGCATTGATTTGAGAGACTTCTTATTAGGGCCTCATAAACCACGTCATAAATGTTTCATATACGCCGGTATTTATGCTGCTTATAATGAAGCATGGAAAGTCACGCAAATGAAAACTGCAGAACGAATACGAGAAATTGATCATATTAATTTAGAGAAAGGTCTCTCTGTAGTTGATAATAAGTTAACAACACTGTCATCCAGAATTTATTCTTTGGACAGCATTGTATCCTCTGACATAGACATAATAAAACAGGACTTGCTCATGTTACAACATGGACAGTTTCAATTGCGTTCTATAATGCTGCTAGGCTGAACGTTACAAAATCTTCATTTAGGCTATGTGCCTTGGCATCTAATCAACACCACGTCATTGTTTACTGGATCTAACCTTACAGATAAACAAATCTCTTTGGCACAAAGGGGAGCAGACTATACGGTGCTAAGCATAGAAAAACTGGAAAGATTACCATTGACTGTTTCTGAGAAACCAGCCATAGAATGAATAATACATGGCACCATTACGCTGCCAGTGGCGATTTTCCAGTTTCAGTATTGCTTGAAACACATACCAGCAGGACTGTATGAAAGGTTGGGTAAAGAATACATTAAGTCAACCTGGGATTTACCATACACACACAAATGTTGGAGTGGGGGAAAATAAGTATTTCTTAGTGGTACACAATGTAACAGCGCACTAAGCGGTACACTTTTATGTCAGGGTAATAATTTAAACGGAGTCTGTGATGGTTCTTCGACCAACTTATCCAGCCACCTGCAAGGTTCTCTGGCAGCAGGGATAGATCCAACTTTTAGGCAGCTTTCCAATGGGAGCTACATAATGTTGAATGATCACAGCTGTTGTGGAATGATGCCATAAATTGCATATCTCGTAAGTGTGTCAGCCAGGATCACTTGTTGTATGCAAGTATTGTTTCCTAAAAGCAGGACAGACGGGGAGTCGCCGTTATGGCCTTCACTGAACATCTCTTCTATTCGAATTGATACTTTAAGCAGAATGAAAGCCATTCTTTTACAAAAAACTGTGCCGCTGACCTCGTCCAAAGAGACGTATGATCTGCAAGTTGCAAGGTCCTCTGCGGAGATACATGCCTTATTATCAACAAACTGCCCCATACATTTCGCAGAAATGTTAGGTCGTATCTTAAACAAGTCTGACACCAGTGGTAATGTACATGTATTTAAGACGATTTTTTCGGGACTGTTAGCACCCTTTGAAGCAGTCCTGAGCATATTTCCAAACTTCGTGCACTCCGTGTTTGGAGGACTGCCTCTTGTTTTGGGAATCGCAGCAGGAATTTTATTTTTGCTACTTCTGCTTCGATATGGCAAGCCAATCCACCATCGACGCCCAGATTACCATTGAGAACACTCTCCTGGCAATGAAGTGTGGTGAGCGCATTATCCAAATTTTGGACTTGGCTCGTATAAGAGATCTGAATACCACATGGTTTCTTTCATTCAGAACAATCTGGCAAGATTGCATCTTACCTGTTCTACGATGCCTGCTATGTGGAGAAGAATGCGTGCTAGACATCTATCTAACACTTCCCTCAGCACTGCCAACGGATGTTGACGCTTTGCTTGGTTCGGTAACGGCTCATGCATTGTGTTGTCCCCAACAGCTACCAATCCTGATAACGGCATTCATGGAGGTCTCACCAGCACAACCAGCTGATGGTGAGATACGTGGACCGACAGGCACACAGGTACCATCTACTGCGAACATTGCTAATGCGACTGAGGCGATGCTTCTCATCTGTGTACAATTGATCTGCTTAACGAGGTAGTCCAACTTTCACCTACAGTAGTAAAGGAATTCTTTTCAAACTTAGAAGATTTGATGTTTTCTCCCAAAGAGCGAGAGTGACTTTTGAAGTTAGCACACAGCGTTCTGGCGAACTCTAAATTCGACCTTCACTTTTCTAAACAAAACTTCTAACTTTAGAACTCTATTTTTCTTCGAATTAACTTTTTTCCAAATTGAATTTATTTTTGGCACAAAGTAATCTGCTTAAAGTAGAACTATTCTTAGAGAACAAGAATTCTTTGAACACTTCCAAATGACAATATTTGACCTTATCCACAACTTAAATTTGTTATATATTCTGTCATGGAATGGTCTCGACCTTTCTTCTGTATTTCAGAGCCATTTCATAAATGTTTTTCATGATTCATTCTGATAAGCATTTTTTCTAATGTCACACTACATGCTTCGAAAATAATGTTATTTTTACATGCGTACAGCACAAATGCTCATTTTCGTGTACAACCATTTTTGAATGCATTTTATGTATTTTGGGTGGGATTGTAAACACATGCTTTTGATATGTTTTTGCTTGGTATTTAGTAATGTCAAACATAATAAAGTGGAGTGGGTGTTGTATAGCGTTTTAGGACCCTAGTGTAATTTTCCCGATTCATGCCCTTATATAGGTATAATTCACATTACCTTTATATAGGCATAGAAATCGTACCCATATTTAGACATAGCCCATGCAGTCCTAATACATGCATGGCTACTTCCACTAGTTCCAAAAAGCCACAACGATTTCTTGGAAAACTTGGCTTCAGCAGTCAAGGACATCCCCTTTCTTGAATATTGATGTGTCCTAGAAATCATGGCGTTTTCAAAGAACTACCATTCCCTTGGGGTTCTTTGGTGACGTTATTATGTCCGACTTTACGTCAAACTAGGCACCTTCAAGGTATAAATATGCCTACACTTGCCCTACCAAACACACGGTGGTTTGGAGCATTTCGACTATCTACTTGCCCGACGCATGTCGCTACAGCAAGTGCTGAAGGAAGCCGACCCTCCAGCTGACGCACTGACAGAGAGGCTGCCTTTCTCTTGCTGAGAATTCAGCTCCAGTGTTTCCAAGCTCCCCTCGCGGGGTGTTGGGAAATCGAGTCCCGAGACAGAGATACCAGACCTCTTTCATTCTAAACCAAGGTACGGAGCTGATTAGACCATAAAAGAAATCTTGGATAGATTCTTGGCAAAGAAACTAAAGCCATACTTACTTCTTCCCTCGTACTAGACTTAGGTTAGGTACATCGGGGCAGGCGTATTTTAGAAGCACCAGTTGAGTACTTTTAGTCTTTGTTATTTATGTATTTATTTTATGGCTTAGAAACCATACCATGCTTTTACAGTATTATTTTATAATACTCTTCTTGCTGTACGCATTATACTTTACAGCCAGTATTACGATTGTAGCAGTTCATTTCTTTTGCATGAGAAAGAAGACTGTTCAATAAATACTTTTATTGAAAACGCCCGTCTCTCTATTTCTCTGCACCTCTGGTGAAACGAAGCATGCACGATTGACTAGGTGAAATATCTATCTATTGTTTCCATGACTCTGAGGATCAGTTTTATCTTGGGGAAACAAAGTTGTCATGTTCATGCGGTTGTCAGAAACTAATCCCTTCTTGTGTATTCAAGAAAGTTTCTAGTGTCCTCTGAGCTAGCTGGCACTCACAATTAAGTTGAATATATTTGATAGAGACCTAGTCAACCTACGTCACATCTGTAGGATATATTATTCCAATGCGCAGAGCCTATTGGGAATATAGGAACTACACTACAGTAATAAGGATCGGAATAGCTCGTCATAAATTGTCTTCAACTGGGGCATAGATACTAACAAACGTAAGCCATTTTAACCCCACCATGCAGGTCACCCAACACCACCTTCCATTTTTATCGCTTGAAAAATTAACCACTTTCGCATCTAACATTTTCTACACAAACATTGGGGTGCCCCGGTGTGATGGTTGGAAGGAAGAGAAGCCCCTGTATGCTGCCCACGTTGTAAATATAGAGAATTCCACCAATTTACCTGCCAGAATATGGCTCTCCTGGATTAAAATCATCTAGGGATTTACACTTTAAATCCAAGTTTCGATAACCACAGTTTCTTTTTATTATTGATGCCGTTTACGTTAAATGAAACTACCTTCAAAATGTTATTCATTAACGTTTGCTCATTCGTAATCTAAAATGGAAACCAAATCTGAATGCTACTAGATAGATCGTCAATGATCCCCTTAGGAAAAGTGAAATCTAAGTTAATTAAACCAAGTGCCTGCATTACACCTCGGTTGTGCATTCTAGACTCACCCCCAACACTTTGCAGGCTAATAGAGCAATTTACACAGTAATAATATCCCCCTTCATAAAAGATAGGCAACAAAATGCAATTTGTATCTCTAACAGTGGTACAATGGTGAATGTTACAATGGTCACGAATTTGGATCTATAAAATCATTACATAACTGGATCTATTTTTAACTCCCCGATTGCCCCACACCTTCACCAGTCCTGCCCACCTCTTACCCCCACACTCACCCCTCATCCAGAGCTGTGGTGAGTGGTTCACCATCACCCTCAGAGCTGACATGCTCTGCCCCCTCAAGCAAGCCTGGCATTGTGACACTGTGCCTGTGCCCTAAGGCCATTCTTGCCCACCCGGACCTGCACCAGGAAAACCAGAGAAAGGAAAAAGGAAAGGAAAAAAAGAGAAGAAAAAAGAACAAGGAAAAAAGAAAAAAAGAAACCATAAAGAGAAAAAAAACAGAATATCATAGCACGAGTAATGTAGCCTCCCTTGGTCCACTATATCCCTGCAATTACAATCAGTGGGAGATATAACTCCAGAGGACTAAGAATAACTATTGCGTATTACATAAACTCCCACCAGGTGCTATTGATGGGTAAGAGGCTCTGAGCAGGTTCCATACAATGCATGTTAAAACATGTGCACTCATGTGGACCGAGCGAGAAAGAATTTTGACTGACTCAGCCTGGCATCTGGACGCAGGAAGCTTTGTGGCTGATGGGGCCCAGTCTAGGTTGGGAGAATTCGATTTGATTCTGAAAGAAAATGTACCTTTACATTTAGGATAAAAGCTAGGATTTGTAATGTTTTTAGAATTGTGCATTTTATGTTTCAAACTGTATTGAATTGTAACTTTGAATCAGTCCATGGTACCTGCTCTAAGGTAATTTTTTAATCCCAGCTGGATACTTTAATGTACGTGTAAAAGTATATTTCTTTGAGCCAGTCACTAATGAAAATGTGCCCTTTGAGCTGCCTGGCTGAGTGGTGTTAATTACTGTGCCCACCACCTGGCAGATCAAAGTTCCTATTGCATAACAGCCCCAGTCTATGGAGATTGTCATCCATTAAGCTTCCGCCACAGGATATTATCATTTAATCCTGGCGATATGAGATGAAAGCTTAAAAATCTAGTTTTGCTCTTTTATAAAAAGGGCTTTGTTGCAGTTGAGGGTGGGACTCTAGGATGGTCCAATGTAAGTCATTTACTGTGTGGCCCAAGGTTGTGTAATGGGCGCACATTTTCATGTAAGTCGTTTTGCACCTTTTGCCAGGTCCAAATATGTATACGCCACCCCGAGTGTAGGCCCTGGACAACCCAGAGGGCAGAGTGCAGTGTATTTAAGACACTGGACATATACATTTGACTTTTACATGGCTTGGTAGTGGGGATATCCTGAGACTGGCCACTCAGCTCTGCCCCCCGCTTGGATGTGGTACCCCCAGAAAACTGTACTGCCAGGGCGCCATGGATGGCTGCTCCTTTTAGCTCTTCTGACACCGGGGGAAACTCATTCCCCAGAATGCAGTCAATGGGCATCTTGGCACTAACTTTGATCCTCCTCTCGGTCACCTCCTCACTCCAGGGCCATAGGGTGGAAAAAGTCCTGCCCATGGGCCTGAGTTACCCTACACACCAGGCCGGTGCACTGCTCTGGAGAAACTTTCAACTATCATGGTCTGGCTAGCCCCGGAACAGTGACAGGGATCCCATTTACTTTCATCTGGTGAAAGTGAAGTCTCCCACCTTCAGGGATCACACGCTCATTCTATGCGTTTATCTCCTAGCTATGGGAGATCATGGCATGATCTATGAATCCCCCCTGGAGACAACTTATCCCTAAAGCCACACTGGACACCCCATAGTGGTCCCACTAGAGAGTGATCTCTTAGGACAGGAAGAGCTCCCCTGTGTCCTAGATGAGAATAATCAAAGCAGCAGGATTGGAAATGGGGTGCCTTGGACCACTAACCACCAGAACCCCCCCTGTTTCTCAGAAGAGGCATGGGAACCCTTTCCTTCCCCTTATTCTGGGACCTGCTGTTTCTGCCTTAACCTCCCCATCACTCTGCTGGAGGGTACCTGAACCACCCCTCTTGGGGCCTGTCGCAAGTACCTTCTTGTGGACCCTGGTCCTGATCCAGTGGTCTGCCTGCAAGCTCCCTTGGGTCAGTGAGTTTACAGATCTGCAAAACAAAGACTGTACACATGCTCTCTTGCAATCCAATTGTATGGCCCCTGATAATTCTTTACTCCACTGCCCTTCATCTACCCATCCAGTGCGAAGAATTTTTACAATACGAACAAGAATGTCCTCTGCCCACTGAGATTCTGCCTCTAGAACAGTACGAATGTATAATTTATACAGACGGATCAGCACAACCCGCAATTGAGGGTAAACAAGCATATAGTGCTGCGTGCGCGATTGTCAAAGGTCGCTGCCGCGATGGTAAATTCCGACCTTTGGTCACAAAAACTCACTCTCTCGGAGACTGTACAGCTCAGCGAGCTGAACTACAGGCTTTCAAGATGGCGCTTGAAAATACTGATCGCAAATTCCCCACACTCATAGTGTGCAATTCGTATTACTGCGTCCAATCTTACAATGAATACTTGCAGAACTGGGTTCAAAACGGTTTCAAAGATGCAAAAAGTGGCACAATCAACCATAAGTTGCTTTAGGAACAAGTAGTTTGGTTACAGAAAGAACTACAAAAGACTCACGTGATCCATACACTGAGTCATCAGCGTGATGGCGTTCACGATGAAGGGAATTCATTGGCGGATGAAGCCGCGAAGGCAGCTGTGCAAACGGCTTCCGTAGCTGCAATCACTCGTTCAAAAAAAGACCATAGACAGCAAAATAATGCAGGCAGTCACCGCTTCCAATAAAGATGGCGGTAAAACGTTACCGAAAGGCTTTCCACTCAAGTACTCCTATATAACTGATGTAAATAATGTTCCTTTTACTCGAATCTCTGGAGGGGGGGATAGAGTAATTCCAAACATGGAACACAGATTAGGACTAATCTAAGCAGCACATGAAGGACTTGCCTCTGCACACGCAGGTGTTTCCGCCACAGTGTCATTATTAAACCAAAGGTACTGGTAGACGCGCATGAGGAAACAGACCCGAAACTATGTTTTGGAATGTGAAATCTGCCAAAAAAGGAAAGTTTCAACCGTGAAACGCCTGGTGCAGACGCCCCTTCTAATTTCAGATAAACCATTAGCGTGCGTTTACCTGGACTACTGTGGTCCTTTACAAAGGGATGGCAACTATAAATATATCATGGTCGCAGTGGATTCATGCTCAACATTCATTTGGATGTGGCCTCAGCGCTCGGCTGACGCCCGAACTGTTATAAAAGATTTGCGAGTCTTTATCGGCACATACGCAATCGGCACGCTACATTCTGACCAGGGTCCTGCGTTTAGCTCTCGAGCTTACAAGGAGGCCATGGCCAGCTTGGGCGTTGCATTGCGGTACTCCAGTCCATTCCATCCTGAGGGAAATTCGGTGTGGAAAGAAAAAATCTTGACATAAATAAATCTATAGCAGCAAGGGTATTAGGCTCGGGTGACGGGTGGGTCAAAAATCTAATAAGTGTCCAACGTAGTTTAAACAATCTGCCAAGAAATTCTCTGGGTGGAATCACTCCATATGAAATCCTTTTTGGTACTAGAATGATTGTCGAAGACCTCGATCGTCATACTTCAGTTTAGAACAAAAACGCTTTGCTATCAAAGACCGTTTGGCTGTTTTGCAGGACTTAAATGAAACAAGAAGAAGTCTAAGCAACACATTACAGAAGCTAACGACCACTGAAGAAAAACCACCTGTCCCAGCAAGGCTTGTCTGGATTCCAAAGATTGGGGATCTAGTCAGAGAAAAGATCGCGGATAAGAAGGAATTTGGGCCCTCATACAGAAAACCAGTACCTCTGCTAGCAATTCACGGATCAAGAACAGTGTTACTGCCGCCCTTTGCTGGAAGAAAGGAGAAAAGGTTTGCATCAATTGACCTGGTAAAACCACACCATGTGGCCGATAATAAGTAGTAGGCCCAGTGGACTCCAAAGATGTAGCAGAAGACCAAATCCGGCTACTCTCCAAGAGGTTCAAACTGAGAGACTCATCACCTTTGAAGAATCTACAAGAAGAAAAGAAGGTCTATGCAACACAGCAATGGAACTTGTGCCTCTTGAAACCGAAATAACAGTTCGTCAAGACACTCCTGTCAACTATGATATAGCCTCTGACTATACTAATATGACAAGGGACCAAGCTGCTCCAGCGATTTCAAGTAATCTGGATGCAATACCAACAATTAACAGAACTGCCTCTGGCTATTTCATCAATTTTGATACGTTTCCTGAGGATCCCAGTGAGCCCGAAACAACGCCAGCAGACAAAACTTTGAAGGACAAAATAACAGCACTTTTTCAGCAACTAGAAAAAACTTATCTGGTTTCACCATGGGTTGAATTTTGGATTGTGTTAGGTGACCTTTTTCAAGTTAGGTGCACACAGCAAGTAAGAAAATTAACTTGCTCCTGAAGCCACACAAATCATCTCATCGTGAACAAAGAGACCTGTCATCAGTGAACATCACAGCCGTTCCTATACCTGGTGGTATAGCATGGGACAGAACTGATTATGACATTTATGGTCCTGTCGAGCTGCTGAAGATTCCACATCAATTCAAGGTTTCCTCGAGTGATTTTGTTTCACCCAGCATATTTTCTGATGATTGGGACTTTGAGACTGTTAATAATATGATGTCAGATTCAGAGATGTCTGCAAAATTTACAAGTATGTGAGCAACAAGGACCCCCTGGTACAGATATGTATCCTGGGACAGGGTAAATAATGTATGTAAACTAACACTCCCAGGCATAAATTACAACAATAACGCAATAGAGTGAACAAACAAACTACTAGAGTATCAAAAAATATACATTTTTAATTCAAAATAAGATACAATTATTAGTGATCAGTACATTGATAAAAATTAATAAAAATACTAGACTGATATATAAAGATTTCACAAAAACAATCAATTTAAAAATCAAATTAAGAAATCAAGGAGGTTAGGTGGTATCCGGTCGACGCGTTTCAACATAAAAATGTCTTTATATATCAGTCTAGTATTTTTATTAATTTTTATCAATGTACTGATCACTAATAATTGTATCTTATTTTGAATTAAAAATGTATATTTTTGATACTCTAGTAGTTTGTTTGTTCACTCTATTGCGTTATTGTTGTAATTTATGCCTGGGAGTGTTAGTTTACATACACCTGCAAAATTTACAAACCATGAATATTTAGAAGGTTCATCAGATTATGAACAAATGTATTGTTACAATCACTACGGCCATCATTATTTGCACAAATCTGCAAACCCCAGAAATGTATATACTTATAATCAATGCAAACATTGTCCAAAGCCATCAAAAGATAGCTCAAAAACATTCTATAATAAATTTCCATACTTCTCAGGTTTTAATACCACAAATCCGGAAACATTTTACTTTAAAAATGTAAATAAGACAGGAATGAAAAGTATGTTAACCAACACAAAGCAAATTTATTCAGCAGCTTTTTATGCCCAGCTGTCCTCAATAGGCTTTGACTTTTGGAGTGACACCATAGAAACAAAAACTGTCTGGGGTTCAAAAGACTGGCAAGTACAGGGAATAGAAGCCTTATTCCGAGCCTGTATTATTCCTGAACAAATAATGTTTTTAAATGACACTGTTCAACAAACATCCTGTCTTGGACTAGCCAAGATAAAAAATTTAAACAAACCGTCCATACCTGTACTTACAGCTGATAGTAAAAACACTTCAGAGGGAGGGGTCGACGTAAAAACTATTTTACTAAAAAACAGAACTGATCCTGATTGGAAAAAATGGTTAATCTGGCCCACAATCACAAATAACTGTCAAGATAGATTCCTGAACAAGACACAAGGGTTTACAGTAACTAGGCCAGACCCAAGATATGTCCAGAGACAACATCCAGGGATAGTAACAACTTACAGTGTAGGAAAACTGTGCCTCAGTGGCTACAAAAATCTACACTTACAGAGCTAAAACAACACTTAACTTTACTTAAAGATGGCATTGATTTGAGAGACTTCTTATTAGGGCCTCATAAACCACGTCATAAATGTTTCATATACGCCGGTATTTATGCTGCTTATAATGAAGCATGGAAAGTCACGCAAATGAAAACTTCAGAACGAATACGAGAAATTGATCATATTAATTTAGAGAAAGGTCTCTCTGTAGTTGATAATGGGTTAACAACACTGTCATCCAGAATTTATTCTTTGGACAGCATTGTATCCTCTGCCATAGACATAATAAAACAGGACTTGCTCATGTTCAGGGCCGGACTGGGAACTGAAAGCAGCCCTGGCAAATTTTTCCAGACCAGCCCCCTGCCGGCGCGTAGCGAGCGAGCGCAGTGAGCGAGCCTGACACCTATTAGGGGGGTTTGGGGGGGTTCTCCCCTCGAGAAAACTTTGGAAAACGACAGACCAAAAGAGTGCATTTTACAGCACATTTTTCATTACATATTCAATTGTATCAACTTTCAAAGCACAGTATATAGTAGATGATGACCTCAAAGAGCACCAGGTTACCCAGCCAGTCATATGTACCCATAGACATCCTTTCAGAGAAAACCAAAAAATAGACAAAAGTAGTGCATCAGAGAGAACAAAGTCAAAGTGAGACCAGCCCCCACATGGTGTGTAGCGAGCAAGC
Organism: Lissotriton helveticus; assembly: GCF_964261635.1. NCBI lineage: Eukaryota > Metazoa > Chordata > Amphibia > Caudata > Salamandridae > Lissotriton > Lissotriton helveticus. The sequence goes on along the minus strand of NC_136062.1, from coordinate 126,943,647 downwards.
GCAGTGAGCAACCACTACTAGGGGGAGTTTGGTGGGTTGAACTTGTCCCCCCCAAAAAGAAAATTTGGAAGACAGAAAGGCCAAAACAAAGCATTTTCCAACACATTTTACATTACATACTAGATTGTATTCACTTTTAAAGCATAGTAAATGATTACCTAATTCAGCCTCGACTATACCGGGACACATAAAACTTAAAAGTATATGCCAAACTATTTAAATACTCTGCATACTGCACCCTGCCTTATGGAAAGGGCTTGCGCTAGTGTTGACATCCTGCTGACATATGTAGTAAAAGGGCATATTTTTAGGCCTGACAAAAGGTTCCTTTTGCCAGGTCAAAATGGCAGTTTTACAACTGCACAGGCAGACTGCAATGACAGGCCCTGGCCTTGACACATGTTCAAATAGGCTACTTAAGTAGGTGGCACAATAAGTGTTGCAGGCCCACTAACAGCATTTAATTTACATTCCTCGGGTACACGTAGAACCACATTTTTAGGGACTTACAAGTAAATCAAATTTGCCAATTTGACCATGTTCAAAGGAAAGAGCGCAAGCACTTTAGCACTGGTTAGCGGTGGTAAAGTGCACTGAGAACTAAAAGCCAACAAAAATTGATTTTGATGTAATAAAGCAGAATAAAATCTGCATTTAATTTGGAGAAATCTTAGGCCAACAAGGACTTATCCAACCATGTCTCAGCAGTCAGTATGAACAATAATATATCTAAAAAACACTTCACAAGGGAGGCCTGTGGAAGACTAGTTCTACAGCTCACCATCCTTGAAGAGCATCTCCCCATGAAGTCCCAGTACCATTTTGAATGTTTAACACAGGAGAGAGTTTACGGATGCATATTCTTTAAAGTTATTTTCAAGTATTCTGAATGTTATGTGAAGCTCAGCAGATCCGTATGTCCATTTACTTTGAGGAGTTAATAATGGGCATATCCCACTTCCATTGTATCAGCAGCAAATAATTACAGACCCCACCAACCATTTAGCTTAACCCGTGAACGTGAAGCATAGGTTGTCCTCAAGGGCACGCCACTTATGTGACAATTCACTTGTGTGACAACTTGTAGGACCCTTTGTGAAAGGCATGTGCTTTACATGTGCATCGCATGTGCGCAGGCTTTTGAATCTCAAAAGAACCTGGAGGGGACTACGGAGAGTAATCGCACGGCCTATGCACACATTTGTGCCAAGCAAGAAAAATCCTCCATGTTCATTACACCATCAGTGAGCTCATTATCAGACGTGGAAAGGCCGCCCTGTGCTCATTCAGTTCGCACTGTGAGGATTCGAGCTGGGGCCATGCAAAACCCCTACTAACCACAGACCATCAAACCAACCAATGGTAGAACAGGTCTGGTTGGCAAGAGGGGATTGCTTGTTTTACAGTCTAGTAAAAACCATGTCCTCAGTTGTGCTCCTTGTGAAGATAATGACTGTTTCCAAGGATATCAGAAAAAGCTATGGGCTTGGTAGAAACGTGGACAGGCTTCCAACACCACAGGCACATCTGTGTTTCTTATTTAAGTCTGGCCTAGAGACAGCTTTAATTGACTCTGTGTTAAGATATTGAAAGGAAAGAGGCACATCAAGGACAGGCAAGAATGCACTTGCACAGGGCAGTAGGTTGAGATGGCCTTGGGTAGCCACAAAGGTCATATACAACTGTACAGTCAGCAAGCCATGATGCATACTAGTAAGTAGTCGGGTAAACCACTAAACAGCTGGCATGCTGCAGGTCGGAAGGAACTCATGCTATATTACAGGTATGATACAGTAGAGACTGCTTCTATTCGGAAGACAATATGCACAGGGAGTAAGTACCAAGTGAGGTAAATCTGGTGCATGCATGCATTGGGAAGAAAGAGGTATTCTACTAAATGCTGGGCAAGAAAAACACTTCACGAATAAATAAAACAGAATAAACCGTCCTAACAAGATACATTGATATTTTTAATTTGGAACACAATATGTGATAAATAGATGGAAAGAGTAACTTTTCCAAATTGAGGGAAAGAGCCCAGAGAAAGCGGTTTCACACTTTTGCGAAACATGTTTTGGCTGTTGTCTTAAATGCCATGAACTTGTACAATGAGAATTTCATAGTGTGAATTTGACATTTTTGAACAATTTCATTACCAATGTTCTGATTACCATGCGTTAGAAAGTATACATCTTATTTTCTGTTTGCATTTTAATAAATACACTGGAGGTGGCATCCAGTGTCTCAATGAGGAGCACCAGTTATAACAAGACCACCATCTCCCTCAACTGCAAGATTAACTCAGATATAATAGGATGTTCTGACTGCACTACTTTGGCTATTAAACACATTTCCTATATAGGAGATGCCCCTGGCTTCTTCACATTCACTCCTGTTCAAGTACTTTCAGCCAGATTCAATAATCTTTCATCTAGCTGTTTATCATGTTTTTTTTAAACGTGTTCTTCCCCAGAAAGAAGGGCATTCTCCCAGTTACCTTTCATTCCCTTGCTACTCTTTTTCCTAATCCTGCCTTCTACACTTTTTACTCAGATGTCAAATTCTCCATTCTTAAACCTTTTTTGCCATTTGATTTAACTCTCTTTTACCCCTGCTCTCTTATCCTTTCAGTTCTTATCCTCCTTGTCTCTCCTTTTTTCTAAACCATGTTCTAAATATAATCTCCCCTCTCATTCCATTGTGTTCCGTTCTTTTCCCTACCATTTCTCCATGATCACCTAAGATTCTTTACTTAATTCCTATCCTGGTCAATGCTCTCTCATTCCTCCCTCCTTTACCCTTGTTCTTCCTTCCTTTCACCCTATTACTTGATTCCATTCCTTCTCTCACTTATTCTTCTTGTCTCCTCTTCCTTCTACTCTCTTTTCCAATTCCCATCCTTAATGACCCACTGTTGTAGGGTAGACTGCGGCACAACAGCAGAACATGCAAATGTTCACGGGCGTCAGCGTAAACTTAGCCATCACCCCTCCGAGGCCTAGGCCCTTGCACCTTAGGCCCCTTTTACTTTCCCAGGTTCAGTAATTCAGGAGGATGGGTCATAAAACGAGGAGTGCCACATCCGTGTGAAATGTGTTTCTAGTAAAGGGAATATCTACATGCTAATTCCAATAGTGTTGTTTAATTAGATGGAGGCAAAATGGAGGCGGTGATTAAAAACGTTGCTTTGCTGGGCCTGACAAACGTGTCCACTCTCTCACAATGGAAGAACTGAAGGCAGAATGCTGAAGCAAATTAATCATGTTTTTGCATTTAATCAGTCAGCTTTAATTCATCTATTTTGTAGATTTATATCTATTTTGGAGATTTTTTTAAATTTAATTTAGACTTATTTTGGAGATTTTTTAAAATGGTAATTTAGGTTTTCCCAGAACTGCCTAAAACAAAGTCCATAGATGTTTAACCACATACAGTGCACTGTATTTTCACAGGCTCGTCTCCCCTCCCCGCCACCAACGCAATTTTTCTACGGATGCAGGCGGAATCAAGAAGGAACACCCGCACATTAAATACAGATCACCTGTTCGCCGATTAGTATGTAAAATTTAGAGTAAAAATAAAGACAATGTGGTACTCTGCTTACAATGTTTCAGCAAAGTCAGCAGCATGACCCAAACCCGATAGTTCTCATTTTGTTTAATCTTAACTCTGACCTGCGAGCCTTTCAAAAAGCAGCGTCATTCATGTCTATCTCCACAAATTAACTTTCATCCCAATCTACTCTGGTAACAGTAAATCATGTGCAAATGAGCATCATTAGAGAGAGGTCAAGAGGAACAGCAATTTTCAATGTTAGCGATGTCAAGTGCAAGTTCTGCTGGTACTGGAAGACGGGGATAATTCTATGTAACGGCAAGGCTGAAACCGTGAAGGACACGTACAGCGTTACCAGCTCCATACATGGACAACCCAACCTAAGGATATTACACCAGAATTAAGGGCACTTCAGGCGATCCTGCCAACAGAACCATCAGGCCTGATAACCCTCCTTTTGCCAAAGCTCCAATCACTCACGTCACAACAATGCCCCTGCACAATGCACCCTTACTTCGACAGGAAAGCAGAGCCAGCACGTGTTTCAACATGAGAGCGGTAACTGCAAACACAACAATGATGGACAGAATGTGGATCAATGTCACACATTCCCCCCTGTCCAAAGATCTGGGCCCAAATCCATCGTTTTTCCACTCCACACCACCCTGGGTTGGACAATGGCGATATGCAAATCAGCGCTGACCCTGTGCCCCATGGGAACAGTCCAGTCCGAACTACAAAAGCCATGTCCTTCCCAGAACGGAAACAAGCAACCGAGGACCGGCCCGGTTTCGAGGTAACACCTCTCATCAGCCCGGCTAGCTTGATTCCAGTGGTGTGGAGTGTCTGGGACTCACGTCTGAGCATCCCCAGTACACTTAGAGCGGTAACTGCAAACACAACAATGATGGACAGAATGTGGATCAATGTCACACATTCACCCCAGTCCAAAGATCTGGGCCCAAATCCATCGTTTTTCCACTCCACACCACCCTGGGTTGGACAATGGCGATATGCAAATCAGCGCTGACCCTGTGCCCCATGGGAACAGTCCAGTCCGAACTACAAAAGCCATGTCCTTCCCAGAACGGAAACAAGCATCCGAGGACCGGCCCGGTTTCGAGGTAACACCTCTCATCATCCCGGCTAGCTTGATTCCAGTGGTGTGGAGTGTCTGGGACTCACGTCTGAGCATCCCCAGTACACTTAGAGCGGTAACTGCAAACACAACAATGATGGACAGAATGTGGATCAATGTCACACATTCACCCCAGTCCAAAGATCTGGGCCCAAATCCATCGTTTTTCCACTCCACACCACCCTGGGTTGGACAATGGCGATATGCGACATTGATCCACATTCTGTCCATCACTGTTGTGTTTGCCAACATGAGAGCAGCCATGATAATTCAACTTCTGGCCCGCCCGCCCAGGTCGCAACAGCTAGTGTCACTGTGGCACCCACTGTCTGTTGAGACTCGCAACAGCCAGTGCCACAGAACTTGCAACCGTGCCAGGCCCAGAAAGAAGAAAAAAAAAGCCTAAGGAGCAAGGGCCTAGGCCCCGGCATCCATTGATGATCAGGCCAGAAGCAGGAGGATTATTGCATTAAATTTCAACGACTGGACGGCATCTGGTCCAGTCGCAAATAGACTCACCTGCGGGCGACAGACAGGGGGAATAAAATTATGGGGTGCTAACTTTCCCAGTCCCTGGCCTGGCCTTTGAGATGCGTAAGATGCTACATAACGTCCTTTCACCTTGGCTGCTGGATCTGCAGCAGTTGTTGTCATGACATCACATCTCTTAAAAGATGACGTGCACGAAGACTGCATTTTGGGACAGTGATATTTTAGAACCAAGGCACTATTTTCTGAGAGTATTTGCCAAACCAATTATGGAAAATTATATTGCGGTTTAACCACATTAGTGCTAAGGCAATTCCCCCTGAGTGCTGTTACTCCAGATTTCCCATTGTTCATGACGAGCTCAGCTCGTCATGAGCACACGAGCAGTGTACTGCATGACGAGCTGAGCTCGTCATGAGCATGGAAGGGGTTAAAGAAATCAAAGGCAGCCCACCCTACTATCACTTTCCAAGTTAAATGTCTAAACTTCGCTGAAACAGATGCGGAGCTCTGTGCTGTAGGATTCTGAAGACACACCTGCCAACCGAAAGTGAAAGTGACTGATTGTCAACTGCATGTAGTTTCATGTATTTCAGCTTCCTTTGATCCGCTGGAGTTCATTTCCTAAGACTAGTGAAAAACACGCTATTCTTTCAGTATAAGGTGCCATGGCTTAAAGTTTAGTTGCTTGAGCTCTTCACACATTCAGAATCTGCCGAAAAACGCGTATTTGCCCCGCGGGGTGGGTGCTGAAACACAGCGAAGGTGTAAGATGGGTGGCGAATACCCTCTCTGCCAGACACACAGACAGACTGACATAGATGAACAGCAAGCTTTATTTACCGTGGCGAGTGCAGGGTCCGAGAGAAAAGCAGCAAGTCCCCTCAGTGACAACTGTCGACTAACTGGGAATAGGTTGAGGGACGGTCATGCCCCCAGCCGCACATTTACTGCCGGTAAAACTGTTCCTCTGGCTTTTTAATCTGGTTGGTTCCTTCGGCATCTTAGTTTCACTTTTTGGGAAGTCACAGGGTTCAGTCCTAGGCGCTATGCAGCGCTTGGTTTAGAAGCTTGCACAGAGTGAAACAATTTAACATACATGCCAATAATTTAAAATGGAAAGGGAGAAATGTGTAAATAAACTTCAGGGGAATGGACTTTTCACATTAATTTATATTGAATCACAGACATTTTTAGATGGAAGAGATTTAAAATATAACAAAAATCGTGAGTCTCCCGCCTGAATCGGTTCTATTGGCATGTACGTGACTATCACTTTGACTTGGCATGACAAAGTCCACAATTTTGTAAATGTAAACTTGGATAAAGCGATTTGGGTTGTCTGCACTAACACGACTTTATTACCCCCCAAAGGAACTCTTCTTTACAACAATAAGGATCTAAATCCACGACTGCAGGTTGCATGAAGCTCCTCGATGCTGGTTTATAGCTCACTGTGCTATATTAAAAGGCTTGTGTGTGTTTACTGGAAGTTAGAAACAGATCTGTATCAAAAGCAGTAGCCCACACACATACCTAATTAAACTCCAAATCTGCACAGGCATGTTAAACGATGGGATTTGCAACAGGCGCATTAGCCCACTGTGCTACTTTATGAATCAAACCTTTCACTGGACAAAACACAGAACTCTCCCAGAACTGTGTTAACCACTAAAGTTGTTTTACCACTAAAGTAATTCATTCAAAACTGCTGTTCAGACAATGATCTCTGCAGCAGGTGTCTAAACCCTGTAGAATATTTTAAAATGCAGCCACTTTGTGACCAATCAAGAACAGATTTACTGGACTATATGTCCTTGTTGCCAACTTCTATGCAGCTGATATTTAAAAAAAATTATATGTAGTCTGTTAGACTTTACTTTTCAAACTTGGCCCCTTATGACTACACTCCCTTCCCTCTTCCAAATCTTCACCCACAATTTATGGGTTTCCGGAGAAAACAGTTTCCAATTCCTTGTATTTTTCGACCCTGATATTTTGGAAACAAAGCACCATTTTTCTGTGGCCATGTGTCAAACCAAAGTTGAAAATTTATATTTTGGTTTGAAAGAAATCGAAGGCAGACCACTCTACTATCACTTTCCAAGTTAAATGCCTAAAGGTCGCTGAAAAAGGTGCGGAGCTCTGTGCTGTGTGATTCGGAAGACGCACCTGCCAACCGAAAGTGAAAGTGATCTGGTTGTTTGTTCAATGTCCACTGCAGTGTTACTTCTTGTGTTATATATCTGGGTGAATAGACAGAAGCAGCAAAATACCAGTGGGGCAGCACACTACGCTATGTACAGATGTTTAACTTGTGCTTTAAGCCACACCCTTAATCACATCGCCCACGCCCCTATGAGAGACCCTGTAGTTTTTTCATCCCACTTAAAACCCTGCTAAAATCCACAATATTCACATAAGTTCTGAACCAGACACTATTCAGGGTCTCTGCCCGTGGATATAGGATTTGAACCAGGCGCTACCAATGACTTCTGCTGTAAGTACTGGGACTATTAGCAACCTCTTTCTGCAGGCATAGCCTGAATCAGAATTCCAGACTGTGTACACCATTGGACGACGGGTGCATTCTGGGTAAGAACTGCGGACTGTCTAAGGCCTACAGCTGGCATTTATTTAATTTATTTATTTACAAAGTTTTATATAGCCCAAACAAGATCCCAAGGGATATCAGACCACTTTATAATATGATGGAAGGAAGGACATAAATGCAATATCCACATCAAGCAAGAAAGAAAAGAAAAAAAAGGCACACAAATATTTGCAGATTATTCATACACATTTTCTCAGCTCTTGCTTTAGCAGTGCTACTCAATCAAGTACATCTGGCCCAGCAAGGCTAATGTTCTCAAAGCAACGTAGGATCGCCATCACTGAACCAAAGCTCTGCAACTCGTCCTATTACAATCCAATTCTTTGATCAACTTGCTTTCATAAAAAAAGCTAAAAACGCAGTTGTTCCATCTACACCTCCTTAAAAACTCTGCTTCATAAGCACGTCGATTCCATTCCCATCTAGACCCTTTTCCATCAGCTTCAGGACAAAGAAAAACCCTGATACTATACAGTTTCTTTTCTCACCACGCATGCTGCAGAACTGTAGGCTTTTGTGGTACCAAGAGTGCACAATACATTTGATGAAATAGTTTCTGGAAGGACATCTTTCTTCACTGTTTTCACAAAATATCTACATGGCAGACTCACTACTGATTTTACACTGCTTTTGGCCACCTTCTACCACGAATATCACTCAGAGTCTCTTTACTGCTGTGGTCCAAAGTATGACCGCTCTAACGCTTTGGCTTAGTCCACCTACCTTCCAGAAGCATTCAAAGCGTGCCTCATCTTATTTTATCATGTCCAAATCCCAACTTTGCAAATACCTGTGTTTTGCAACCTTCATCTGGTTGCAACTAACAGACCATACAATATATTTAACAGCAAATTGGAGCCAACCATGTGACCTATGCATAGCTAGTGAGAACTAAGTTTTGTCCACTGAAGTACAACTGCTTGTATTCATGGATCAGACCTGACCTAAAACAAGTGGGTAATTCTTGCTACCTCAGATAGCCTGTGCACAAGATCTAATACTAGTATATTTTAAAATAAACAGCTACAGAAATGTATGCAGCTAAAAATAAACGTGGCTCAATAAAACATATTATTTGCAATATGTGTACTAATTTATGTACATTCGGAATCAGAGACTTTCTAAAGTAAATCGAAAGAGCTAACTACCATTCTGTTTCACATCAATGGAAAAACATACACACAGAACTAGTATTAAAACGCTATGTGTGCAAAAGGCAGGTTCTAGAGCACGAGACATAAATCATTCTGCTGTCCTCTAGCCACACCGGAAATTGCACCCGTGCTGAAAGTTAAAAGAGTTTCAATATTAAACCACAAAATCAAAACAAATGTGTCCCGTAGTTTCAAGTACTTCAATTGTCTCAGATGCCTACCTCCCCTCCTCGACCTCGCCTCAGAGATCCTTCACGCACACTTTTTAATGCGCAACAAGCCAAATGCACATGAGCTTCACCAGGCAGCAGACGACCCTCCGGCCCCCTAACCACGCGCGCAGACTCGCAGGCGGTGACATCATCTCACATCACGTGACCCATTTTTTTTACCGAGCACCAACAATTTATGCAGCCTGGAGAGAATCGGGAGAGAATCCTTGCGCTCAGGCGGCCTTGCTGGTGGCCGATGTGGCCGTGTCGGACTGACCGTGCAATGTAAAGTCAAACATAACATTGCATTAAGCACAACGAGGCCTGGTTGTGCTTAATGCAATGTTATGTTTGACTTTACATTGCACGGTCGGTCCGACACGGCCAAATCGGCCCCCAGCAGCAGAACCGGCCTCCTGTCATAAAACCGGCCCCACCCCATCCAGCCTACCGGGGGATTGCCCGGTGCCCTGAAATGCCAGTCCGGCCCTGCTCATGTTACAACATGGACAGTTTCAATTGCGTTCTATAATGCTGCTAGGCTGAACGTTACAAAATCTTCATTTAGGCTATGTGCCTTGGCATCTAATCAACACCACGTCATTGTTTACTGGATCTAACCTTACAGATAAACAAATCTCTTTGGCACAAAGGGGAGCAGACTATACGGTGCTGAGCATAGAACAACTGGAAAGATTACCATTGACTGTTTCTGAGAAACCAGCCATAGAATGAATAATACATGGCACCATTACGCTGCCAGTGACGATTTTCCAGTTTCAGTATTGCTTGAAACACATACCAGCAGGACTGTTTGAAAGGTTGGGTAAAGAATACATTAAGTCAACCTGGGATTTACCATACACACACAAATGTTGGAGTGGGGGAAAACAAGTATTTCTTAGTGGTACACAATGTAACAGCGCACTAAGCGGTACACTTTTATGTCAGGGTATTAATTTACACGGAGTCTGTGATGGTTCTTCGACCAACTTATCCAGCCACCTGCAAGGTTCTCTGGCAGCAGGGATAGATCCAACTTTTAGGCAGCTTTCCAATGGGAGCTACATAATGTTGAATGATCACAGCTGTTGTGGAATGATGCCATGAATTGCATATCTCGTAAGTGTGTCAGCCAGGATCACTTGTTGTATGCAAGTATTGTTTCCTAAAAGCAGGACAGACGGGGAGTCACCGTTATGGCCTTCACTGAACATCTCTTCTATTCGAATTGATACTTTAAGCAGAATAAAAGCCATTCTTTTACAAAAAACTGTGCCGCTGACCTCGTCCAAAGAGACGTATGATCTGCAAGTTGCAAGGTCCTCTGCGGAGATACATGCCTTATTATCAACAAACTGCCCCATACATTCCGCAGAAATGTTAGGTCGTATCTTAACATGTCTGACACCAGTGGTAATGTACATGTATTTAAGACAATTTTTTCGGGACTGTTAGCACCCTTTGAAGCAGTCCTGAGCATATTTCTAAACTTCGTGCACTCCGTGTTGGAAAGACTGCCTCTTGTTTTGGGAATCGCAGCAGGAATTTTATTTTTGCTACTTCTGCTTCGATATGGCAAGCCAATCCACCATCGACGCCCAGATTACCATTGAGAACACTCTCCTGGCAATGAAGTGTGGTGAGCGCATAATCCAAATTTTGGACTTGGCTCGTATAAGAGATCTGAATACCACATGGTTTCTTTCATTCAGAACAATCTGGCAAGATTGCATCTTACCTGTTCTACGATGCCTGCTATGTGGAGAAGAATGCGTGCTAGACATCTATCTAACACTTCCCTCAGCACTGCCAACGGATGTTGACGCTTTGCTTGGTTCGGTAACGGCTCATGCATTGTGTTGTCCCCAACAGCTACCAATCCTGATAACGGCATTCATGGAGGTCTCACCAGCACAACCAGCTGATGGTGAGATACGTGGACCGACAGGCACACAGGTACCATCTACTGCGAACATTGCTAATGCGACTGAGGCGATGCTTCTCATCTGTGTACAATTGATCTGCTTAACGAGGTAGTCCAACTTTCACCTACAGTAGTAAAGGAATTCTTTTCAAACTTAGAAGATTTGATGTTTTCTCCCAAAGAGCGAGAGTGACTTTTGAAGTTAGCACACAGCGTTCTGGTGAACTCTAAATTCGACCTTCACTTTTCTAAACAAAACTTCTAACTTTAGAACTCTATTTTTCTTCGAATTAACTTTTTTCCAAATTGAATTTATTTTTGGCACAAAGTAATCTGCTTAAAGTAGAACTATTCTTAGAGAACAAGAATTCTTTGAACACTTCCAAATGACAATATTTGACCTTATCCACAACTTAAATTTGTTATATATTCTGTCATGGAATGGTCTCGACCTTTCTTCTGTATTTCAGAGCCATTTCATAAATGTTTTTCATGATTCATTCTGATAAGCATTTTTTCTAATGTCACACCACATGCTTCGAAAATAATGTTTTTTTTACATGCGTACAGCACAAATGCTCATTTTCGTGTACAACCATTTTTGAATGCATTTTATGTATTTTGGGTGGGATTGTAAACACATGCTTTTGATATGTTTTTGCTTGGTATTTAGTAATGTCAAACATAATAAAGTGGAGTGGGTGTTGTATAGCGTTTTAGGACCCTAGTGTAATTTTCCCGATTCATGCCCTTATATAGGTATAATTCATATTACCTTTATATAGGCATAGAAATCGTACCCATATTTAGACATAGCCCATGCAGTCCTAATACATGCATGGCTACTTCCACTAGTTCCAAAAAGCCACAACGATTTCTTGGAAAACTTGGCTTCAGCAGTCAAGGACATCCCCTTTCTTGAATATTGATGTGTCCTAGAAATCATGGCGTTTTCAAAGAACTACCATTCCCTTGGGGTTCTTTGGTGACGTTATTATGTCCGACTTTACGTCAAACTAGGCACCTTCAAGGTATAAATATGCCTACACTTGCCCTACCAAACACACGGTGGTTTGGAGCATTTCGACTATCTACTTGCCCGACGCATGTCGCTACAGCAAGTGCTGAAGGAAGCCGACCCTCCAGCTGACGCACTGACAGAGAGGCTGCCTTTCTCTTGCTGAGAATTCAGCTCCAGTGTTTCCAAGCTCCCCTCGCGGGGTGTTGGGAAATCGAGTCCCGAGACAGAGATACCAGACCTCCTTCATTCTAAACCAAGGTACGGAGCTGATTAGACCATAAAAGAAATCTTGGATAGATTCTTGGCAAAGAAACTAAACCCATACTTACTTCTTCCCTTGTACTAGACTTAGGTTAGGTACATCGGGGCAGGCGTATTTTAGAAGCACCAGTTGAGTACTTTTAGTCTTTGTTATTTATGTATTTATTTTATGGCTTAGAAACCATACCATGCTTTTACAGTATTATTTTATAATACTCTTCTTGCTGTACGCATTATACTTTACAGCCAGTATTACGATTGTAGCAGTTCATTTCTTTTGCATGAGAAAGAAGACTGTTCAATAAATACTTTTATTGAAAACGCCCGTCTCTCTATTTCTCTGCACCTCTGGTGAAACGAAGCATGCACGATTGACTAGGTGAAATATCTATCTATTGTTTCCATGACTCTGAGGATCGGTTTTATCTTGGGGAAACAAAGTTGTCATGTTCATGCGGTTGTCAGAAACTAATCCCTTCTTGTGTATTCAAGAAAGTTTCTAGTGTCCTCTGAGCTAGCTGGCACTCACAATTAAGTTGAATATATTCGATAGAGACCTAGTCAACCTACGTCACATCTGTTGGATATATTATTCCAATGCGCAGAGCCTATTGGGAATATAGGAACTACACTACAGTAATAAGGATCGGAATAGCTCGTCATAAATTGTCTTCAACTGGGGCATAGATACTAACAAACGTAAGCCATTTTAACCCCACCATGCAGGTCACCCAACACCACCTTCCATTTTTATCGCTTGAAAAATTAATCACTTTCGCATCAAACATTTTCTACACAAACATTGGGGTGCCCCGGTGTGATGGTTGGAAGGAAGAGAAGCCCCTGTATGCTGCCCACGTTGTAAATATAGAGAATTCCACCAATTTACCTGCCAGAATATGGCTCTCCTGGATTAAAATCATCTAGGGATTTACACTTTAAATCCAAGTTTCGATAACCACAGTTTCTTTTTATTATTGATGCCGTTTACGTTAAATGAAACTACCTTCAAAATGTTATTCATTAACGTCTGCTCATTCGTAATCTAAAATGGAAACCAAATCTGAATGCTACTAGATAGATCGTCAATGATCCCCTTAGGAAAAGTGAAATCTAAGTTAATTAAACCAAGTGCCTGCATTACACCTCGGTTGTGCATTCTAGACTCACCCCCAACACTTTGCAGGCTAATAGAGCAATTTACACAGTAATAATATCCCCCTTCATAAAAGATAGGCAACAAAATGCAATTTGTATCTCTAACAGTGGTACAATGGTGAATGTTACAATGGTCACGAATTTGGATCTATAAAATCATTACATAACTGGATCTATTTTTAACTCCCCGATTGCCCCACACCTTCACCAGTCCTGCCCACCTCTTACCCCCACACTCACCCCTCATCCAGAGCTGTGGTGAGTGGTTCACCATCACCCTCAGAGCTGACATGCTCTGCCCCCTCAAGCAAGCCTGGGATTGTGACACTGTGCCTGTGCCCTAAGGCCGTTCTTGCCCACCCGGACCTGCACCAGGAAAACCAGAGAAAGGAAAAAGGAAAGGAAAAAAAGAGAAGAAAAGAGAACAAGGAAAAAAGAAAAAAAGAAACCATAAAGAGAAAAAAAACAGAATATCATAGCACGAGTAATGTAGCCTCCCTTGGACCACTATATCCCTGCAATTACAATCAGTGGCAGATATAACTCCAGAGGACTAAGAATAACTATTGCGTATTACATAAACTCACACCAGGTGCTATTGATGGGTAAGAGGCTCTGAGCAGGTTCCATACAATGCATGTTAAAACATGTGCACTCATGTGGACCGAGCGAGAAAGAATTTTGACTGACTCAGCCTGGCATCTGGACACAGGAAGCTTTGTGGCTGATGGGGCCCAGTCTAGGTTGGTAGAATTCGATTTGATTCTGAAAGAAAATGTACCTTTACATTTAGGATAAAAGCTAGGATTTGTAATGTTTTTAGAATTGTGCATTTTATGTTTCAAACTGTATTGAATTGTAACTTTGAATCAGTCCATGGTACCTGCTCTAAGGTAATTTTTTAATCCCAGCTGGATACTTTAATGTACGTGTAAAAGTATATTTCTCTGAGCCAGTCACTAATGAAAATGTGCTCTTTGAGCTGCCTGGCTGTGTGGTGTTAATTACTGTGCCCACCACCTGGCAGATCAAAGTTCCTATTGCATAACAGCCCCAGTCTATGGAGATTGTGATTATCCTGCAAAAGGAAAGTGGGCAAGGTTGTGACTTTTGAGAGGGAAACTCGTTTTTGTGTAATTGCTCGAAATTTCGTCAAAATACCCATAACACAAATCTGTCATTTCGAAGTATTTTTTTATCGTGAAATGCGTTCTTGCTTCAATTCTTGATGCGAGGCAGCACAGACAACATCCTCTTGTGTTATGTGGTTCCTCTGTATTCAAGGTAAATTATTACGTCGAATGGTGCATTTTAATAATTTTTTTTACTGTGAATGATAGATAATTATTTCAGCAATTTCGAGGAACAAATGTACTGCAAAATTTTAAAATTCTGCAAATTACACTAAAGTAATTTCAGTTTTCGCCCTAGCCTAGTTGTTACCACCAATTTAGGGGAGGTGAAGCTCCCAACCTGTTCAATAGGGAGAGGGCTGAGTTCTGTCTCTTGTATCTAACTGGAGCCCCCTGGAGGTTTTTGGGTGAAAGGGGAAGGTCTGCACAGACAGAGACAGGCTGAGAGAGCTGGTGATCTCTTACTTTAGAAGGATTCACCATGTTGGATCTTTCCCAGCATGCAGTACTGGGCGGGGATATTCAATGTGCTGGCCCCGTTACTGCCTGATAGAACTGGAGGGATGATTTTGCCCCTCTATGTTAGGTGGATGGCTAACCTTACTTTCTAAGCTTCTGTTCAAGCAGAATGAGGAACAATGGAAGAAAGACAAGCACATGCTTTGGAACTTGTGAATGCTCCCACTCAGGACTGCATTTCCCAACTCTTAGGAACCTTCTTTCTGCATGGCTGATGGCACCAGCTCTCTCATCCTCTCTCACATCTACAGGTGTTTGCACCTTCGCTAATGTCCAGAAAGACTGCACATTTTGGATTTCTTGTGTTACTGGACCTGCTGTAAAACATGCACTGTGGACTCAAAATCACCCGGTAAGAGGCTGTAATAAGGCTGGGTGGTTGGGGTATAAAGGCAAAGAGAATGGTCTGCTGTGTAGAATCATTGGGCTACTGCTGAGGAGCCGAGGCACCCAGAATAGGACACCACCAAGGCTGGACAGAAGTGCTGCCCAAGCAGTCCCTTAAGTAAAAAACACAAGATCAGCCAGATATAAACAAAAGCACAGGTGGGCACAACTGTTCACACAGAGCAAGCACTTTCATCCCTACCTATATATATACATATTCTGTTTTATAATATTTACGTTTTGAGTCTGAGGTTTTTTTTTATTTGCAACTGTTTAAACAGCAGTGGTCCAATTCACAACGACATTCATGAAAATGTGTATAAGTTCTTCTGTAGTGCTTCTTCATATATTCATAAATATAATTAATTCAGACAAGCGGGTAGATCTACACCTATGCCGCTCGTTTCCCTTTTGTGCAGACTTCTCTACCAAGTGTATGTATAAATATGCACATGCAGCTTACATTTAAGGTGTATATAAAGGGCATCAACATGGAGTGGCAAGGAAGTGTAGCATGACATTTTGTATTGACATGCAAATACAAAACACACTTTAAAATAGTAAGTCAAGTGCAGTTTACAAGAGCTACACCAAAAGTCTTAATATACTCTAGACAAGCCTTGGAGTAAATGACACCCACACATGGTCACTCACAAGAACGACAAATGAATCACATGCAAATCAATAGAGATAGGTAATACCAGTACCAGCACAAGCACAACACCTACAAAATAAAAAATAAAAATTGTGAGAGTCACTCCTGTCCCCCGTGCAGCGCCATAGCTAAGGCTGTGCCCAGAGCGCCAGCTTGAGCTCCCTGGAAGGTGTTCGAGGCACTCATCCAGCCGAAGGCTTCTGCCTGCGGCTCATCCCTGGTGGTTTAGTGGAAGAGCAGCCTGCTCTTCTGCTATTCCACTCGGTTCTATGTCTTTTGTCTCCTTGCCTTTTTCTTCTTATTCATCTTTTTGCCTTTTTTCTTTGGTTTGCCTTTTTTCTCTGTGCCTCTTTTTATTCTTTTTTCTCTTTGCCTGTTTTTCATTTATTTCCATTCTGCCACTTCTCATTTTCACTATCTGCCTTTGTCACATCTCTGCCTCGCTCCCTGCTACTGCTGTCCCTGTGGCCCCTCCCCCCAGTGCGTTGCTCCTGCCTCCGAGCTGATCACCCTTCCCAATCCCAACTTAATAGCAGCTGCTGCGTGGAGAAGGCAAGCCTGTCTGCGCCCGTCTGCAACCCAACCGTGAACAGCGCCAAGGGCACTGGTCCCCTGACCCCCCCCCCCTGCCACTACAACCCCAGCACTCTCCACACACTCAACCCTGGATGCAACAACAACTGGCAGCTCTTAGCGCTGTGCAACACCCAAGGCCCGATCTTCTCTCGACACTGCCGCAGCACCTTCACCCACCTCCAGACCCCGGTAGCAACCCCCTGCCCACCCGATGCCACCCCACACAAGCCACGGAACTGCATCCTCCTCAACATACACTCCCTGCACAGACACGCCGTAGAAATCTGGGACCGGACCTCCTCAACACTCACACGCCCGACGTCACCTTCTTCACAGAAACCTGGGTCAACGCCAGCTCCACACCTGACATCGCAACCACCATCCCAGATGGATACAACATCCTGAAAAAAGACCGCCCCAAACGCCCAGGAGGAGGTCTCGCCATCGTTCACAAAAGCTCCCTCCGTTTGACAACCACCAACTCGGACGAAACCTCACCACCCATTGAACACATCCACTTCCAGATCTAGCCCAACCCCAGAACGAAGCTCCATGGAACACTCAGCTACAAACCTCCGGGACCCCGCACCCTCTTCACCAACGTCATCACCGACCACATCGCACTCAACGCCCACGCCACTATGGATTACATACTACTCGGAGACCTGAACTTCCACCTGGACAACCACAGTGATCCCAACACCACTGCCCTCCTGGAGAACCTCACCAACATAGGACTGAAGCAACTTGTCTCCACCCCACTCAGCAGGACACACAGTCAACCCCATCTTCGCTGGAGGAAACAACATTCGTTTCAGCGACAGAACTGCTCTGGACCGACCATCACTGCATCCATTTCTCCTTTACGAAACCCACTGCACACAAGCAAACGTGCCGCCCCCATGCAGAGCTGGAACAAAGTCTCTGAAGAACACCTCATCTCCTCCCTCACCTGCACTCCACCTCTAACTACAACAGACGCCAACACAGCGGCAAGCAACCTCCACCAATGGATGGCCAACTGCGCTACCACTCTCCCCCTCCTACAGAGCACCTTGAGACGACACAGCAAGAAATCCAACTAGTTCACCACGGATCTATGAGAATCTAAGCGCTCCTGCTGACGACTGGAGAAGATGTGGAGAAACAGCAAAGCCACAGAAGCATACTCCTCTTACAAAACAGCCATCACAGCACCCAACTAACTTGTCAAATCAACAAAGGAAAACTTCATCCAAGACAGATACCTCTCCAAGGCCCCCAACTCAAAGGAACTCTTCGCCATCATATAGGGCTTCGCCAAACTCAAAAGCGAAACAACCAACGTCCCTCCCTCAAAAGGGATGTATGAAGTTACAATGCATACATTTACAATGCCTGCCTTTACATAGCAAGTTTTACAACGCATACCATTACAACACATAGTGCTTTTGGGCGCTGGATAGTGAATAGTTTAATTTACTATTCCAACTCCAGTCCCCGTGGATAGTAGGGAAGGTGTTGGATAGTACATTAAACCTATTCCCTATCCTAGAGCGCCCCCCAGTGCAATGCGTTGTAATAGTTTGCGTTGTAAAAGGTGCGTCGTAAAGGCACTGCGTGGTAAAAGTTGCGTTGTAAAGGATGTTTACCCCTCAAAAGGTCTCTGCAACAAACTCGGCTCCTTCTTTCACCTCAAGATCAAGACGCTCTACGACAACTGAGGACAACCAAGAATACAGCACGGTCACAAATGCAAGCAGTCACTGGGGCACAATACAGGTCACCTGATATCTATTATTAGAACAGGAGATTGTCTCTTCTGAGGCACAGTAACAAAAGCCCAGTAGGTAACGTTCCCGCCAATCTGTCTGGGCAGAGCCAGTACCATTCTATCATAGTGAAGTTCAGTTCCCACGCATCAAACACAATAAGCTGACAACCATGGAAGGCAGTAGGGAAGAACCATTAAAAAGTGTACTGATGAGTCAACTTGGAAAGGAGACAGTGAGCATACAACAACATTGCCCCACCTTCATGTCTCGTCCAGTACAGACAATCACAGACCGCGGTCTGCGGCGATGCAGGACAGTCTAAGAGTACTAGGGGACGAGGCAGGAGTCTTTGTTCCATTGTGGCCAGATGGAAGGACAGCACCCAAATAGTTATGTGAAGAGAGTGAGAGAAATCATGTCCATGTAAGATGAGGAGTAGGCTGAGGAGTATTACACAGTATTAGAAAGCCACAGTGCTGCACAGGAATGATGTCCACATACGGGTCTCCACATATATTAAATACATCTAGTTTGTCACTGACCCATATACTACACGCTCACAGTGTGGTATTTTCATATTTTGGACAACCACTTATGCACTGTGGACATGGACCCATGGACACCTGGCGCCAATGGTAGGGAATGCAACTTTCACTTCAGCTAACAACACCTGCAACCATCTATGTTTGTGGGCATTCAATCTAACAACCTCTACCATGTTGTTGAGAAATGACAAGTGGAATGACCAGGAGATACCAGTAGTCCCAGTCCGAGGAAATTCTGATCAACATTCATCCAGTATGTCTGTATGATAAGACAGTTCCACAAAAAGTGCTGATCAGTGTCACCCATGCATCATTTCTAAACAGAAGAATGTATTACTTGCCTCCCTGATACATCTGTTTTGCATTAGCAACAACTATGACCAGTTCTTAGACTAATGTCAGCTGCCAAGTTTGTACCACAGGTTTGGAGTATAGGTTAGTGAAGCTGGCTTCAAATTAACTGGAGACCATCCCTTTGAGGAAATATCAGTGTATTGGAGGATAGGGGGGTTTGGATAGCTCAATGTGAATGAGCCCTGGTCAACACTAAGCTACTAGCCATTTGACTATATAAGCAACGTGCACCAGGTGCCAGTCAAACTGAAGAGAGAAGTACTAAAAACCTTTTGGGCACCCTCTCTGAGAATAAGTGCTACAAATGGTTTAAGGGTATCCAGTTCCAATAGATGATCCAGTAAGCCTTCATTATGCCAAATGACTGCTGAGTGGTGCCGATAGGGATCAATTTTAAGCAATCAATGGATCGCCTTCCATTTCATCATACAGCTAATTATAGAACTATTCAAGAGTAGAGTGGTATGTGCCTATAAATAGATTGGAAAGATGCCCAAAGTGCAGTCCAACAGCAGTCTGTAGAAAGTAGGCGAGTTGGAAAGGTGATGTGCATGGTAGTAGGATACTACATGAGGTAGTTGTAACCCCTCTGAGGTGGTGTATGTCCATGTTTTGGAGATTTCAGTCTGGGTGTTGCTCTACTAAACATGTCCTTATGTCTGAATCAATATGCTGTCCTTTGTTTTTAAGGATTCGGAGTGGCAATATCACCGCGGTAATTTTATCGGGTGCAACAGTGATTTTGATGGTCTGCACACTTCCCCACAACAAGATGTTCAGGTGGGACCCACAGGAAAAGTTGCCTCTAGTCCATATTATGAGAGGTGGAAAGTTGTCCTCGACTATACATTCCAGACCCCTGTTTAACCTTACACTCTGGCAAGTGAGACTCCTCAATGCCCACTGTATCTTAAGTTCAAGTAGACAAGCTTTTGTGATAACATGATATTGGTAAAGCCCCCTACTTATTCTGATTAATCTTGTAGCTGATACCAATGAGAAGGAGTCTATAAGTGACATTGCAGCAGAAATCCATGTGTCTGCTGAGGTGAGCACCAATAGTATATCGTTGATAGAAAGACACACCTTTATTAGTCCAGCCCCTGTTAAGAAACCTTGTATAGATAGTGATTGATGGACTGCAGCACACATCTCTTCCAGCAGTGTCAAGTTTTTAGTTCTTAGTGTCAAGGTAGAGGGCTATGGCTTCTGAGTCTAGGTGTTTCACCTCCTATAGAATGTGTGACAGAGTTCTTCAATGGTTCCTACAGCACCAGCCAGAAACGGATGTATGACGTTACAACGCATACTTTTACAACGCCTACCTTTACATCGCAAGTTTTACAATGCATACCATTACAACGCATAATGCTTTTGGGCGCTGGATAGTGAATAGTTTAATTTACTATTCCAACTCCAGTCCCCGTGGATAGTAGGGAAGGTGTTGGATAGTACATTAAACTTATTCCCTATCCTAGAGCGCCCCCCAGCGATATGCGTTGTAATGGTTTGCGTTGTAAAAGTTGCGTCGTAATGGTAGTGCGTTGTAAAAGTTTCGTTGTAAAGGCTGTTCACCGCCAGAAACAAATAACTCCTGTGAGAAATTAATCAGAGATGGGACCAAGGGCAGAGCTTGGTCACAGATATTGGGGGGGGGGGGTGCGGGGGGAGGTACAATTGAAATACCCCAACAAGCAACACAGTATATTCAACTAAAGAGGACATGTGGTGGACTGGGACATGATTTGGGGTGCGTGGAGTTAGTGTAATTAGTTTGGAGTTCATAAAATGGAGGCATATTCTTAGTTCTTTTAATATAGAGATAGAAACTTCCAATGGCAAAACAACTCTTCATAACTCTAAGCGATAACTTGCTATAGAGACTAAAGTTCAACTGAATAATACACAAATGCTAGACAATGCAATAAACCAAGCCCATGATGAAGTACTGTGTTTACAAAGAGGTACAATGCAATTCCAGATTGACATGGCAAACACGAGTATATATGCACAAGAGGCTGGCATTGTGCCACTACAGTGATATGTTGTGTACTTGCCTTGGGTCTCTCAATTTAGCATTTTGTTCAACTGGTTTCATTAAAGCAGGTCCCAGTTTACATGGTTACAAGCCAAATAAGTGTACGTGCCATTTAAGAGATCTATTTGTGTACTAAATCAAACTTAAAGAAATACATCAAATACAAATGACACTTTATCTCTGATGCCCTGACTCTACTTCCACCATCTCCAGTAAAGGAGCTAGGCATTGTCATAGGCATTCAGTCAGATAGTCATCATAGTTGTATTTGAAGGGTGGATAGTGGAATGTTCTTCTCCCCAAACTCAGACTATTTATGGGTAGTTCAGTTCCAAGATCCTAGTTTGATGGTAGATGAGCCAGTCAGCAAATGCACAGGTAAATACTGGATGATAGTGGGCACTGAAGGATGTATGACATTACAACGCATGCTTTTACATCGCATGCCTTTACAATGCTGTTTTTACAACGCATGCCTTTACAACGCATAGTGCTTTGGGGCGCTGGATAGTGATTAGTTTAATTTACTATTCCAACTCCAGTCCCCGTGGATAATAGGGAAGGTGTTGGATAGTAAATTAAACCTATTCCCTATCCTAGAGCGCCCCCCAGCGCAATGCATTGTAATGGTTTGCGTTGTAAAAGTTGCGTCGTAAAGGCACTGCAAGGTAAAAGTTGCGTTGTAAAGGATGTTTCCCGCACTGGAGGATGCTGTTCTCCACTCCACTCCCATTCACTGACACAGCAGTGTGGAGCAGGTAGGCAAAGGAGTGGACATGAGAGCAGATTTAGCACTAGTCCTGGTCTAACAGGAGTTTGCCTGGCTGATGGGGGCAGCAAGAACAGGCTTGGTTCAGCCGAATCCAGCACCAGACCAGGCCTGATAAAGGGAGTCAGGGAGACCAGGCACAGCTAAATCAGCATACTGGTGATGCAGAAAGAGCGTTCAGGGGTTAACTGAGGAATACAAGTTACAAATTCTGTGTGAAGAAAAATTGTGAGACAGCAGGAAAAACTGCTGAATACCTAGCAGCACGTAACAACATAGAGTCCAGAAAACCCCAGGGATAGCATAGGAAAGATTAACAGTACCTTATTTTATTAAAAAAAGCCATATACTCTTAAGGGGCACTTAAGACATTTTGCAGCACTTTTCAAAAAGAGTACCAAGCAAGCTTGATTCTCCCTAGTAGTGTTGCATTAATTCGTCCCAAGACAATTTTCTGAAATTGGTGATAAAAAGGTTAACTTTTTTAGCAAAACATCTAAAAATCTGAAGGTAATAGAAAGAGTTCATAAAATGCAGTGTTCATTTGCCTCCCATTTACCTTAACATTTAACAAAATTTGTATTAGTTGGTTCCTGTCGTGCATCTTCCAAGGAGAATCTCAATCTCACGTTGAAACTGAGAACGTTCGTGAAAGCGGCAGAATAGCACAAGCATTGGCATAGTCAATAGGTCTCGCCTTTGGGACCTTATACGTATTTAGTTATGCAGCACAATATCCTTGGTGCAACAACATTAACTGTTGCATGGCTGAACACTTTTAAGGTCCCAAAGGTGAGACCTATTGGCTATGCCAATGCTTGTTACCCTCTGTTGATTGTAAGTTCCCAGGGTCACCTAAGGCCATGGTCCAGTGCCCAGAGTCACACCATAGAGCAGGAAAGAAAGTAACTGTGGTTCAACCTTAGTTTATAAATTTGACGTTGCAGTAGTTCTCACATCCCTCCCCGGACAGGTGACCTCAGGTCACAGAAGATCTGCACAGACGTGTGTTCGAGTGAGAGTGCGAGGGCTGCAGCTAACCCCCTCCCAAGTCCATCATAGACTTCTAGCTCTCCCCGCTTCGTAAACCTCTGTCAATCTGCTAACCAGATATAACAGGATTATAACCACTGAAATAACAGAGACTAAATCGAGGAGCTGGTCCTTGTCAGTACCTGGTCGTTTAGAAAGAGGAGAGAGAGTTATTTCTGTACAGGATGTTTGTAGAAGACAAAGAACTAAGGGGTCCATTAGGATGACGGGCGGACTTTGTCCGCCCGTCATCCTACCGGTGAATGGGACCACCCGCCATAAGGGCGGGGGTCCCGTTGTACATATTAAGATGCGCCCGCCACAGTGGCGGGCGCTTCCCGCATTTTTAACATTGCACCGCCCGCCGCAATGCTAAAAATGCACGTTGTGCATTTCAATGCACAACATGACAGGCACCTGAAATGCAGGGGGGTACCATAGGTACCACCCATGTGCACCCCCCACCCCCACGGAGTCCCTGGGGGCCCGCAACGGGCCCCTGCAGGGGGACTCCGCCTGCCTTTCCGTGGCGGCATTTCCGCCACGGAAAGGCGTGCCAGAATGCGCATTGTAATATGGCTGGCGGTGTCTAACAGACACCGCCACCATATTAAACATATTCCGCCCCGGCCGCATTTTCACCGCTGCGCTCCCCCCCGCCATCCTAATATGGCGGGGGGAATTTGGATGTCGGGCGGATTACCTCCGCCAGGCCGGCGGTGGCTACCGCCAGCCTGGCGGAGGCAATCCGCCCGACATCATAATGGACCCCTAAATGTGACAAACTATGTGGTGATCTAGTCTACTTTTCAGATGTATATATAATTCCTCATTCATTCATTCAAACGTAAGTATTTCCAGGATGGTGAAATGGTGCAACAAATAGAATGAGGTCACAAAGTAAAATTTCTTTCGATGGAACCAAAGCCCACCCAGGACTGAGCCCACCCTATATGTCTTTTAAACAACCAGTAGAGATAAGGTACAGGAAGCAGCGTTCTCAAAGTCGATCTAAAAGTATGGCGAAGGGCTCATCTCTCGTTTGTGTCCTACTTATGGCTCGGGTTTTTTTCCTCGGATCACCACAATATTCACCCAGTAAAGCACGCTTGATTATCCACACTTAAATGTGAATTTTTTAATTCTGTCACTTTTACTCATGAATTTGTAACAGGTAACAAAGGACCGCATACAAGTCGCATAATGTAAAATAAAAAAAAAAAGCCTGTACAGGATTTCACGCATGAGAAGTGAGTTGATGAAGACACTTGATTCAACATTTATGTGCAAGAGCTACAAGAGTGGGCCAAGGGGGCACACAGTGGCGGAAGAAGGGCACGTGGGTGAGTTCACACAGGTTAAGAGCGGCCCAAAGTGGGCAAGATACACATTGTGGGTGACCTGCTGAAAATATCCCTCTATCTGTTCTATTAAACTGTGCCTGTGCTCTTTTTTATTATTATTATTATTATTTAGGGGGGGTTATATAGCGCAAACTGTACCCAAAGGCATCAGAGCGCGTTACATGAGCACCAGTTAATGGCCCACTTGCTATTGACATCAGAACAAATTGAATTATCACACAAGCCAGTAATTTCCTGATTGAGTACACGAGCTACCCACCCTTGTAAATCCCCGTTGGTCATGTCTGTGGGCAGATGTTCATATGCACACTGGTATGCAGCCTGTAAATCTCAGGTTCCGCAAACACTGCCCTGGGGCAAACTGGGACTGTCTTGTCCTGCTTTTCACATCCACAAAGACCGCCCTCATGCCTCAACAAGCCCAGTGCAAAGCGCTTAGTGTGTGCAGAAGATGGCTCTGCTCTCTCTGCGAAGAGTGTAGTTGGGGATGATGTGCTATTTAAAATCAAGGCGCTTGCCAATCATTCGACAAAAGCTGGAACCTGGGGGTGCGCAGGATGGACGTCAAATTGACTTAGGCGGCGGTGCAAGCTGCCGCATGACAAACTATCTTAGGTTGTGTGAAACACATGACTCTAGGCGGCTGGTGTACTTCTCTACCCAACATCTGGCCCTGTTCCAGGAACCCTCTCCAACAACAGCCTAGCCAAACACTCTCGCCCACGGGTTTTGTTAGTATGCTGTGTTATCAGATCGCCCAACTCTGTCCTTACCACTCACTTTCATAACAGTTACCGCCCCGGGCTTGCACCAGGCTCCATCACTATTAGCAATGCACCAGCTCACCAGCCCGTTAGCGCTGCATCTGTCAGACGTACAGAGACCACAGAAGGTTCTCGGGCCCCGCAACACCAGGTACACACGGGTGGCAGTACACAGGAGCCCAAAACACACTCTCCCCGCCTCATTACTAAGTAAAACCAGCCCTATGTGGGGTGGCGGGTGGGTGACAGAAACATATAGGGAAAGTAGACGGTGAGAGAGTAAAGGCAGTTGAAGAGTCCAGGAAAAACAATGGCGCGTGGGCCCCAAAGAGAGAGTTTGGGGGGTGTTACTGGACGCTACCTAATGCCGCCCGCAGTGAGCTGTTATCTGGCGTAGGCAGCGCGTGAGCCCGGAATGTGTAGTGGCTTCTGGCAGCACACCCAGAGGAGCATTTGTGGGAGGAGGGTGGAGATAAGTCCTGCGTGAGCAGTGAAGCCAACTACAATAGGAAATACAAAATACGCGGGGCAGGTTAAATAGCGAATACAATACAAACGGCAGTGTAAATAATAAACAGAGTGGTAGAACAAAATGGCAACACGGTTTTTTGTTTTGAGAAGAAACTTTAGAAGGAAATAGTAACAAGCAAAAGTGTGCGCACGACTCGCGTGACAGCAGGGGGAGGGGGCCTGCCGATTCCCTTGCGGGAGCCAGCAGCAATAATTTTTTTATTTTTTTTTTGTTCAAAAACCTTTATTTGAGCAAGCATAGAAAAGTACAAGAATGGGCCTACAACCTCACGGGCTGGCCGCTAAAAATAAGGCACAAGGCATGAATTAGAAATGTACTCCCGTGGTCAGGCACAAATCAAGTACCAAGCATTACTCCCAACATATCACAGAGCATATTGAATTTTTATTTTATACAAAAAGAAAAACAAACACTAAAAAGGCGAATGCACAGTAATCAAGGTCAGCCCAAATAACGGAGGGGATGGTCTACAATCAGGAGAACATGCCAAGAGCCCTGAGGCTCTAACAAGGTCGGGGGGGGGGGGGAGCAGCGGGGAGAATCGGAAATTCACAAAACAGTATGGAAAGGTTCCGGGAACGCTCGCCTAGGGAGATAGGACAACATCAGTAGTGCCTACAAGGGGAGGGGTACAGATATCCCCACGATATTCATTCCACTGGCCCCAAATCCTCGTCCACGCCCTGGGTCTGCCCATGCCACATATACAGTCTTCTCACGAAACATGGACCAGTCCATGTTGTCCTCCCATTTCGAGACCTCAGGGGGCCTGGATGCGCCCCAGAGTTGCGCAATGTCCCGTTTCGCAATCATGTAACCCAAGGTAGCCCATCTGGTCTGGGCTACAGAATAGTCAGTGGGCTCCCACACATTCAACAGACACCGTCGTGGCTCCGGCCGCAGGGCAACACCAGTCACAGCAGTCATCACCTCAAGCACAGCAGTCCAGTAAGCCGCCACAACCGGGCACTCCCAAAGAATGTGTAAAAAAGTGGCACTC
This sequence comes from Lissotriton helveticus, assembly GCF_964261635.1. Lineage (NCBI taxonomy): Eukaryota > Metazoa > Chordata > Amphibia > Caudata > Salamandridae > Lissotriton > Lissotriton helveticus. The sequence continues at coordinate 126,916,696 of NC_136062.1, read as the reverse complement.
GACCCACAACCACGCTTACATAACCCATCCAGGGAAAAGCCCATCGTCACCAGACGCGGACCAGTGACGTACACTCGATGAAGGATTTTAAGTTGAACCAAACGGAGACGGGCAGGAATGGCTACCTCCTTGGGAGAGGAGAGTGCCGATTGCCAATCCTCGTCGTCCAGTTCCAACCCATCGCCGACCCAAACCTCCCGAAGTCGGACCAACAAGTCCGTCCGATTATTGATCAGCTTCTTATAGATCAGGGAAATAGTGCTATCAGGCAGGTGGCCATCAAGGACACGATCTTCAAGGGGGGAAGACTCAGGCAGGGCCTCGTCAGGAGTCAAGACCGAGGCGAGGGCGTGTCGGACCTGCAGATAACGAAAAAATTCCCTACCATTCAAACCGTATTCCGCCTGGAGGGCCTGGAACGACTTCACACTACCTTTCGAACATACATCACCCACCTTAGATATCCCAATCATATCCCAGCGGTCAAAGCCCTTAGTAGACCAGAGGCACCCCAAACGTTCCGAGGCATTAAGCGGCGTCGCCAGTGTCATTCGACCCTCCCATCCCAAACTCACATTCGCGGCTCGCCACACAGTTACTGCAATCCTGGACGGGCCCACAAGATGGCGCCCGGCTGATCGAGAATAAAGCACTCTATTAAAGTCCCCACCCGGCAGCTGGAGTCTATCCATCTCGAATGCAGGATTTCGATCCGGTGAAAATATCACGTGATTAATAGCAGACAACTGGGAAGCCCAATAATATCGCCTGATATCGGGGAGCGCCATTCCCCCGTCGTACCAAGGGATGGTGAGCTTCGCGAGGGCAATACGCGGACGCCCGTCCCAAATCAGTTGCCTTTGAAGACTCTCGATCTCTCGGAAATAGGCCTTGGGGATATCGTCATAGGAATTCTGGAGCGCGTAGAGGAACCGCGGCAAGGACATCATTTTAAACAGAGCCGCCCTGCCCAGAGGAGACAAAGGAAGCTTACGCCAACGGGCCACGTCCAGTCGCAATCTAAGCAACGGGGGGAGGAGATTCCGCTCAAATCGGAGCGAGGGGTCCAGCGTAATGAAAATCCCTAAATATTTGAAGCCAGACTGGACCACCTGGATAGGAAGTCTGCTCGGCAATGGGGGTAAAACACCCGAGAGAACATACACGCAGGACTTGGCCCAGTTAATAACGAGGCCTGAGTTGGCACCAAATGAAGTGAGAACATCAAATAAAACAGTCAGAGATTTACGCGGGGAGGTGAGATATAAAAGAATGTCGTCCGCGTAAAGCGAGACGCGGTCCTCAAAGTCCGGTGACCAGCGAATCCCCTTAAGCGAAGGCTCCCACCGAAGCCAGGCAGCTAATGGTTCCAAGGCGAGTGCAAAAAGCAACGGAGACAAGGGGCAGCCCTGACGGGTACCCCTGCCAAGGGTGAAAGGGGTCGAAACTCTACCATTTACCACTACTTGCGCCAGAGGTTCAGCATATAATAACTTGATCCAACCAATAAACTCAGGCCCAAAACCAAATTTCTCAAGAGCCGCCCAAAGATAGGGCCATTCCACAGTGTCAAAAGCCATTGAGGCATCCAACGATGCCAAAATGGCCGGCTCCGTCAGAAGCCCCGCCCTCGCAATCGCACCGTGGAGACGACGTAGGTTAAGAGCCGTGTTGCGATGCGGGATAAATCCGGATTGATCTGGATGGACCAAGCCACCAATGACCGACAGGAGGCGGGACGCCAGGAGTTTCGCCAATACCTTGGGCTCAACATTCAGCAGGGATATGGGCCTGTAGGATGAACAAAGGTCCCGCGGTTTACCATCCTTAGGGATGACAACTATCGTGGCCAGTCGCTGATCATATGGGAGAATACCCCGTTCCCGGGACTCCAGAAACATGGCGCGAAGATATGGCGCCACTCTGTCGGGACGCAACTTGTACAGTTCAATTGGCAACCCGTTCGGGCCCAATGCTTTGCCCGAACGGAGTGAACGGATGGCAGTAGCTATCTCATCAACAGTAAAGGGGGAATCCAACGCTACACGATCCAAGTCGGAGACACTGGGCAGAGCTATATCACGCAATAGAAGGCGAGAGTCAGCCACATCCCTCACAGACACAGGGGTATAAACCACACGGAAGTACTCAGCAAAACAGTCAACTATTCCAATCGGGTCCGTCACACTCTCACCACTCGAAGACTGAATCACGGGCACCACACGATTAGCTCTCTCCTTCTTATCCAGCCATGCCAGCAATTTACCCGCTTTGTCCCCCACATCATACAAACGACCCTGTTGCTCCCGAAACATCACTTTAGCAGCATCCGTGACCATAGATTTATAGGCAAATTGTTTCAGACCCAGGGCGTGGAGTTTCGCAGACGTGACACCAGATTCCAAAGCATCCTCCAATGCAGAAATCTCCCCCTCAAGGTCCACCACCTCCCTATTCCTCGCCCTCTTAGCTTCAACAATAAGGGAGAGGGCCTGCCCACGAATCACCGTCTTAAAGGCCTCCCACAGGGACACAGCTGAGGAAACCGACCCCTCGTTATCCAGAAAATATGCGTCCAAAGACTGAAGCAAAAGGCTGCGGGTCTCGGGGGAGGTAAGGTACCACGGATTGATGGGAGCCACCCGGCCCACTGTCTCCACTCCAACCTCAAAACGGAGCCAGAGCGGAGAGTGATCAGAAATACCCCTGGGTAGGTGTACAATCTCACGCACCGCTGGCGACTGAGCCGCAGGCATCAGAAAATAATCCAGCCTAGACAGACTCCCATGGGCCCCAGAATGAAAGGTGTATTGAAGCTGAGTAGGATGCAAAAGCCTCCAGCAATCCACCAGGCCAAAGGTATCCAAAAACCCACCCAACCACTGTTGGGCCGCAGGAGTATCTCTAGGGGGGTGGCGATCGTGGAGACCGGAGAACACCGAATTAAAATCACCAGCCAGAAAGAGAGTACTATCAGGGAGGTCCAACAACACACGGCCCAAATCGGAAAAGGTTGAAGTCTGCAAGCCGGGGGGCACGTAAACAGTAAATAGGGAGTGGGCACGACCCTCATAGCGACCCACAAGGACAGCATATCGCCCTCGATCATCCTGAATCACATCATCAATAGTTAGGGGGAGGGAAGCCCGAACAAGGATACCCACACCCCTAGAACCCGAGGTGAACCCTGAATGTGCTACGAGGCGATAGCCCCACCTATTCATCGCATGACAAACATTGCCTACCAAATGAGTCTCCTGCAGGAAAACAATATCAGGAGATAAACGTCGTATACATCTCAACACCACACTCCGTTTGATACGATCACCCAGACCGTTAACGTTCCACGAAACAAATCTCAACCCGCTACCCCCCATCCCACCCAGCAAAGCCAAAACCCCCCACCAATGAGCAGGACACAAGAAACATCTTCAAATACAGGATAAAGTCGCCTTGAAAACAGAACACACAAACAACGAACTTCCCAACCGCCCACCCCCCAAATAACAACAAAACACCCCCCACCCTGCACCCCTGCAAAAAGCTAAAAAGCCACCCCAACCTGCAGTGTGCCTGTCGCCCAAGAACCCCTATTCTACACAAAGACCCCGGAGGAGGAAAGGCTCCGTCCCACCCGCCACCCCGATCAAGACCAATAACGAGAAAAAACCCATACATCAAATCACATAAGCAATAGAGGAACGGAGGCATACACTCCTGGAAAGAGTTATTCAAAACAAGGCACCAGGCAAAGACGAAATGTTCAGCTCCCTACACCACCTTCAGCACCGCCCGGGTGGGCATCGGACTCAGTCTCAGGAGGTTGGCCAGGCAAGGAGTCCAGCCAGTCATTCACAGCATCCGGCCGATCAAAGAAGAAAGTTCGGTCATTATACTCAACCCGCAGCCTGGTCGGAAAAAGCATAGCGTAGCGCATCCCCATGTCCCTAAGACGCTTCTTAGCACCACGAAATCCCATCCGCTGCTTCTGGACCTGTTGGGAAAAGTCCGGATAAAAGTTCACCGTGGCATTCTCAAAGGCCACCGGGCCCTTCACCCGTGAGGCCTGCAGGATAGCGTCCCGATCCCTATAGTGGAAAAGTTTTGCGACAATAGGTCTCGGCGGGGCACCTGGCTTACCCTGGCCCCCGGGAACACGATGTGCACGCTCCACTGTGAAAAATTTACTAAGGCCAGATGGAGAAAGGTGGTTTAGGATCAGGTCTTCAACCAGGAGATCAACCGAGTGGGGTTCCGGATTCTCCGGAACACCAACCACGCGAACATTACAGCGACGTGCCCTGTTCTCAAAATCGTCCAAGCGCCGGGTCATGAAATCGTTCACCCTACGGAGATTGCCAATCTCCGTCTGTATCTCAGAGACGTCCGCCGTGAGGCTGGATGATTTGATGTCCAATGACTTCACCTTTTCGTTCGTTTTTGAGAGATCGGCTCGAATTAAGTTCACATCGATGGCCACGGTGTCAATTTTGTGGGCCAAGGTTTCATATTGTTGGCCTATCGACTCCCTCATGCCAGAAATGGCGCCCATGATGTCTTGCAAGGAAGGCTCCGTCGATGCATCCACGACGTGGTCAGACGCACTGGGACCGGGCAGGGCAGCTCCGGGGGACCCCTTAGAGTGGGTATAACGGTCCATGACGTTAGATTGGACCGGACCCCCGCGCAGAGGTGTCTTCGTCTTCCGCGTCTCCCGGTCCCCTCTGCCCGCCATTTTGGAGATGCGTCACAAGGAGATTCACCAGGGTCAACGGACCGGGCAACAGAAAGGGAGGCCTCGGGACCAAAGGACCGCAACAAGGGTACCACTAGGATAGGGACAGCCAAATAGGAGAATAGTCCAGCCAAAGGCCCGACAGCCGACTCGTGTCCTGGACCCAGCTCTGGCCCGATCCTCTCGCCGATGTCCCAGTCAGAGGCAGAATCGAAACCGAAACTTAAGAAGGGGACCCACAAGTCCAATCCCCCTGCCGTTGTTGTTCAACTCCAAGACGGCCACTGAACCTCACCCAGTCCCGGGCGCACCTCAAGGGCGGAGCCCAAAAGTTCGAATCACCGTAACTCAGGCACCCGGTGTCAAAATAAATTTCTGAAAGGTCCAGGTAGATCAGCCCAGCGTCCTCTATACAAATCCTCGTGAAAAATCAGGATTGATGCAGGATATTATGCCGGGAGCGGCGGGGGTCTGGGGAGCGCTGTGCTCACGCGGCCATCTCGGATGCCCGCCAAGCTCCTCCTCCCCCAGCGGCAATAATTGATACCATATGGTGCTGCCGTTCGCTCCCGCAAGGCAATGTGCACGCGTTGCCATTGAAGGCAATGGAACACGTGCACGTTTTTGGGTGAAAAAGGGAAACAATGGCTAAAGGTCTCCTCCTAAACAGCGCATGCGCTATGCGCAGGCGAGACCTAAAAAAGTACATGATCTTGCAACAAATGAGGCCCCCAGCACCACTACAGGATTCAACAACAGATGGGTTAACACTAATCTCACATATTAGGTTTTTAAACAGCACTAGTGCATTCATTTTGACACCAAATAAAAGCTTCTCAATTTATGAAACTTCACATATTTTTCTATCAGGTACAATGTTTTCATTTTACCATAACACATTCAATTAATCTAAACAATAGCTTCTAAATTTCATGAAAATATTACTATATCAGCTTTTCCTATCTTTTGTAAATAACATGTTTGGTGGACAAGCATCATTTCCATCTTGCCTGTAGAAGAGGCCAGTCCATCAATTTAATATGTACAAGTCTTCACAAATTGTTCTCTACAGCCAACACGTGTTTAGTCACTTCCGAGAAGTCGTCCCATGACTTTCTCAAGGCTATTTGCTGTGTAAAAAACTGTTTTTCTATGTGGTGAATATTCCAACCCACAATGGGTTTCTGAAGGAGAGCTTACTCAGCATCCAGGTAAAGTGGTGGCGGCAGGGAGACGTTTTTCTACACCTAAATGAGCTCTGAGAAGACTTCGAAACTAAGAATTAGATACGAGCAAATTATACCGAACATAGACGCCACCACTTCAGAAACCCATTGTGGGTTGGAATTATATAAAATTACTTTACCTTTATTTTTTTTCTGTGAATTCATAGGATTTTGTTAAAGTAAAGTTAGATATTGTTAAAATACCTAACTATAATGTCACTCTAAACTTTGCTTTCACAGTAAATTTCTAGAGTTGTTTAATGCAAAGTAAGAGTTTATTACCATACGGCCGGCAGCCAGGCCCTGTACTCAACCCCCTGTGGGAAGCCAGGCCCGATTTGCAACCTATGCCCAAACCCTTCACTCAGCCCGCTATGGGATGCCCCCCGCCGCTCATACACTTTTGACCTGCATGGCATCGGTTGGCTGCATGGCCAACCATTTGTGCGTTGCCACATAACCCACAATGAACACCCATCCCTGCATTTTCTTTGTTGATTTTCTGACCTGGCAGAGCTCTCGTGGGAAGGAGCATAGTGCCTGTGCTCCTGTGTGACTCTCGCAGGAGTAATAGGGTTGTGCTGATTTCCGCGAGAGTCCCGGAGGATAACAGCAACCCCAAAAATAGTTTCTTTGGCTTCAGGAGGGGATCTTTATATTGGACACCTCTAAAAGGGCCAGGGGTCATGGGTACCTCTTCCCTGTCCCCATATACCTCATTTATTTCAGTTATCCTGTCCCCTTATACCATATTTATTTCAGTTTCAGGACACAGTGAGCAAGTCCTCATGTCCATTAGTAGTGGACGCAACATTTCTCTTCATGTTGCTGTGAGTCAGTCAGAGGGGGAGCAAGGCAACCTACAGGGAAAAGGCCCCTCCTGCTAACCTAACCATCCAGATATCTCTTAATTTTGAACCTTAATTTCTCAAAAAATACTGAGCAGATTTACACTAAATCACAAAAAGCATGCAAAGTTTCAGTTTTCTGCCAAATTTGGTGTACTTCCATTCAGACAGTTGGCATCTAACATACCTAATGGAAATTTCATTGGGTAATTTCATTTAGGGACCCCCTTTGTTTCCTTTCCCCGCTTGACAGATTGACAGATAACTCAGAAACTTTCAATGAAGTAGCTGAGGTGGATAAACTTTTTTGGGGGAAAATTTTCCGAAGATTCATCAAATGCCACTAACGTTATTAGCAAACCAAAAAATCTATTTTCTGTGGTAACTAGGTCCTATCTATAACTACACAGTGGCGTTATACATACTTCTCTATTCTATAAAAAAATTCATAATCACACTTAAATTGCACATTGTTTGAGCATTTGCTTCTCAAAAGTAGGGACGCGTTCTAACTGGAAATATATCACACAGCCAAGTGAAAATGCATTTATGAGGTCACAATGGACATAAAATGACAGATTATACGTGCAAATATCAATTTATTAAAGTAAACAACAGATCTAAAAATCCAAGAAGTGGTATAAATGTTTTAAGTGCTGCAAATTACAGTAACATTTAAAATGAGGCAACGCACAAGGGTGAATTACTATTTACTTTGCATATCACAAACTATGTCCACAGAGGTGAGGTAGGTTTGTTCATACTTTCCTTTTCCCAAGGTAATTCCTAGCAGTAACTCTTAGTGATCTACTGTCATGTCATGACTCAGGGATATGACCAATTTTAAGCCGGCAGTGTCCGTTTTAGTCGAAGGAGTCTGTGAACACTGTTCTTTTAAATCTGCTCTTACATATACCTTTTGTACTGGTATACACCCGTTACAACGCATCTTTTACTCCGCACTACCATTACAACGCGACTTTTACTCCGCATACCATTACAACGCATTGCGCTGGGGGGCGCTCTAGGATAGGGAATAAGTATAATTTACTATCCAACACCTTCCCTAGGGTCCACGGGGACTGGAGTTAGAATAGTAAATTATACTTACCACTATCCAGCACCCCAAAGCGCTATGCGTTGTAATGGTATGCGTTGTAAAAGTCGCGTTGTAACGGTATGCGGAGTAAAAGTATGCGGAGTAACATGGTACATCCTTTTGTACTCCTTTACGGACTGCCTCGTAACCCAATTGCATATGCTAAGGTACCTCACAAGAATATCTGATCTTAATACCCAGTTCACTCACAGGGTCCATCTGAGAAACAACAACATGTGGCTGGAAAATTTTATATCGAAGAAATTGATTGATTAATGAACACCTACCAGACCACTCAACAGGTGGAAGAAGGCTCACACATCATTTTTATTAGGTGTGAGCAATCAATTTCACATTTGTTTGCCTTTTCCAATAAGATGGTCTGATTACTGAGAAATTCCACATTAATAGCACTCTTCAATTATTTGTCCAAGACCTGGATTGCTCAATTAGAGTTTCTTTTCAGGAATGCACAAAAGATGAATTAACGCATCAATTTCGAAAATGCCAGAAGTGATCAATGTGGCATTACACACCCTTTGACCCTCAGTGAGTTTTTAGAAGGTTTTTTATTGCAAGGTACTGTACATCAACCTTACAGTATGATTCATCATAGCCAGTACTGTCTCACTTTGAGGTCCTGGTTTCACTTTGCTGATGCGAAGTTCAGGTTGGAAGCCTGTATGCAGATTCTTTGTTCAGCTCGTGTGAAAAGTATAATCCGTCGGATTTGCCCAGCTGGAAAAGCTTAACCTAGCACTCTGCCAATCAGGTCATACTTGAATTGAGTTTACATTTTTCCCAGGCTTAATCTTATTTAGAAATTAATCTTCTTCCCTCATGCCAAATCCTTATAATATAATATTCCCCGTTACAATATCAAACAAAATGATCACTTTATATGGATCACATTGCAGTCCTTATTCAGCCATACAGAGCACAAGCCAACGAGCTTCGTTCTGTAGGAACCAAACACGGATTTTGTTTCAATGTTGCAAAACATAGGCTGCACAAAGACATTAGCAACACCGTTTCTGATACAATAAATAAATAAAGGAATTGTTGCTGGACTGCTAGGGAGAATAGAGCGTGTACGTTTATCATTAAAAGTTGACAATAACAACAACAATGTAAAAGGGAGAGCCCGTATTTATATATATGAGGTACACAAATGGGATATCCCTCCTAGATAGATTCTATTTTGATAACATTTATGCTGTAGAAGGATGAATTAGTACACAAGTATGTCACACTGCATGAATTGTACAAATCATCAGAAATCACCTACAGTAAACATAAGATGTCAATAAAGAATTTAACGAGATGCATGGGTAGAAATGAAAACTGATCTGAAACAGTTAGGTCTAAGTTGCATTATTTACACATAGAACAAAGTGCAAAGCCAGGCTAGTGGCAATGCGTTCTTTATAATGTAACATAACGCAAAATACCATAACAGAACATATTGTAAAATAACATAATTTATAGCCATGTAGTCCAGCCATGTAGTTGAAGTATAAACTCTTCTGTGAGGGGCAACAAGAACAAAGAAAGCAGCCCAAGGACTCAAATAGAGATGTAGGTATATAAAAACGGCAACTTAATAAAATGTACTCCTGAGATGCACAGCTGAAAGTTTTTTCAGAGTGCCTAGCTAACTCCTATTTTTTCAGATACCCCTGACTGAGAGTGGGCTGCATCAATCACCAGTCTTTAAGGTCAGTATGCATTGTAATAACATTTTAGCAGCTTTGACACACTGCTAGAAGTGTAAAACGCACTAGACAGTAAGCACAATAGTATATTTCAATATAACTTATATTTCCAGTTTGGATTTCGACCGTATTGTGTAGAATAGTCCATGCTGTTGTACTACAAAAAAGCGCAAAAACGTTTTACTGCTTGCATTCTGTTTTTTAAACAATATTGTGAGCAGTTGCAAAACTTTATGATCAAGTTTTGGCCGTTCTGCCTTGGCTTACCCAAAAAAATTGGTTTCCCAAGCAACCGGTCTCTACAAGAGAAGCTTGTGGATTAGTCTGTGACTACTAGAACTCCCATTAGAACCTGTTCACCAAGCCGTAGTGCTATTCCACTGTTATACTGGGATCCTAAGGGCATCTAGCCAGGAGTACCAGTAAAGGAGAACAGGTTAATTGCCAGTTTGTGCCTGTGAGAGCTTGAAAAGGGCCTAGGGCCAGAAAATCTGCATCTACCTCCAGCCAACTCTAGTAAACTATTTCTGTGATTTAACTCCTCCCTTAAACCATAATAATTTCTCCAGGGTACAACCCTTACCATTTATTACAGACAGAGAACAACAGTGGAAGGTTCCCAAATAAACAGCACCTAGTCAAAATTTCTCCCAGATTTATTCGTATTGGGCCCACCCTCTGATCCTCGGGGCGGTAAGTGTGCACACTCCAAAAATACCCACTGTTACAGTATAGGTTCAAAAAACATGAACTAAGAAGATTTAAGAAAGGACAAGGTGCACCACTTAAGCGTTTGTAAAGACTGTTTTCTCTAATAACAAAAAAACTGCCGCTTCTGGAAGGGGGAGGACGTCGCTCTGCATGCTGCTTTATTGAGCCACTGAGGGAACCAGGGGATGCTGTAGGCTACTTTATCAAGAATATCTTGGCAATTGAAATTTTATACTGTCCGTCGATAAGAAGAAGCTAGCAGCCTAATAGAAGACTCTAATAGAGGACATATGGAGTTCCCCGCCATCCCTCTACCCTGGTTTCTCAATTGGTAGTGGACCATTATCCAGATATCCGAGAGTGGCCACGAATATACGATTTCCTGAAACCTTATAATTTTGGGTGTGATTCGGTTTTAGTCGACATAGACCAAGTGATTTGTCGGGACAGAAATTCACAAACTGACAGGTGCCCGACTAACGTGTTGCCACTGGTCCACTATATAACCATATGGATAAATACACGCATCCTTTAACTACGTGAGAGGACCCAGGGGCGTCATCGTTAGCGATTTTTCATGCCCTGAAGAAGTCCCTTGAGGACGAAACGCGTCGGCTGTAGATCCTGTGTACAACCGTTTCTTTCAAAAGGAATCAAATAAAGAATCACCAAAAATACAAGGAATATCTGATTGTGATTATTACTGTTTTTTTGTTATTAGAGAAAACAGTCTTTACAAACGCTTAAGTGGTGCACCTTGTCCTTTCTTAAATACAACCCTTACCAACCTGTGTGGGACAACTGCTCGTGTGTACAGCCCTTAGCTACCCAGGTATGATAATTGCTCCTGGGTAAAAATTTTTACTACTCAGTGGGATAATTGCTCTTAGATTCAGCCCTTAGCTACCTGGATGGGACAATTGCTCCATGGTATAAGTCTTAGCTACCAAAAAGGGATGATTGCTCCTTAGTACAGCCCATGAAACTATTTAGCCCATAATGCTTCCACTCACCAGACTCACAGTCTACAAAGCACCCATTTTCTCATTCCCACCCATATTGCACTACAAGACCATCTTAACCTCATAATACCTCATCACACGATTATACCAACCCATCATTCAACCCTCACCATGCTCTCAGCTCTCTCAAACTCACCTCACCCCTGTCAGCTCTTCTACCTTACTTATTTTACCCATTGTTTCTAAGCGCACCAACCCATATAATTGGGTGTGTGCTTGTGTGGTGGGTGTGTGAGTGCAGTGTGACTGGCTGTGTAGGTTTGTGGGTGGCTGTGTGGGTGAATGATTAGGTGTGTGAGTGGCTGTGTTGGTGTGTAAGTGGGTTTGTGGGTGTGTAAGTGGATGTGTGAGTGAGTGTGTGAAAGCTGTAATGGTCTGCGAATTGTTTTGAGTGTCTGGGAGTGGGTGTGTGAGTGGCTGCATGGTTGTGTGAGTGGGTGTGTAAGTGAGTGTGTGAGTATGTCAGTGAGTGTGTTAGTAGGTGTGTAGATCCACCTGAATCGAGGAAGATCCCGGGAAGCACTACGGATCCTCATGTGGTAAGACAATGATTTTTTTACAATTTCTTGCCCATTAGGGGTCGCACACAGACCCCTCCATTAGTCTCCTGGGGTCAGGATACCTCTAACTCACTATAATGTAGCAGCCCGAAAACTCATTGTTCCCAAAAGCACAAACGCTTCTGTTTCCTTGCTTTAACAGAATCGAATGAAACATTTAAGACTTGGATGAATGAGTGTATATATTATGCTAAAACGTCAACAGGAGACTGGACAAACGCCGAGACCTGTGCAACATGGCTGATGACCGGTGGAGCTGCTTGACAGCTAATGAGGCGATTGGCCCTGGTTTCCCCCTTGACCGTCACCTACCTAGCCGGACATTGGGCATTGTTCCGCCTCGTCTCCCCGCTATTACTCCTTCCTCCCCTCCCTCCTACGAAATATTGAAACATTGTTTATGTGTACTGTACCTTACTATGCTCTTGTATCTGATGTAACTTGTAACGCAACAATCCTAAATGTAAAGCGCTCTGATACCCTCTTGGGTCAAGTTTGCGCTATATAAAACTTTATAAATAAAAAAATTAAAATAAATAAGCAGAATTACCGTAGCCAAATGTCCCTCTAAGGAGCTACACAAAATTCAATCAGAATTTCATAAATCAGATTACACAACATCAATTTCCCAATCTCAAACCTTCTGTAAACCTAATAGCCAATCATTTCAGAACTAATGCCAAATCACTAGATGATGCAGTTTCAAGAACTGTCCATAAACGTTGCTTATTGGAGAAAAAAACACAAACTATATCCTCCTTCAAGGCACTGTCTCTCACAGAATTTCATGAGCTAGTGTGTGCCTTCAGGCCCATGCCCCAAATGATAATCAGAAAATCCTACTATCAACCTCAGCGTTAAATCCAAGACTAATTTTAATGACCAAGTCCCTAACAACAGGCAAGTTTCTTTTAGAACTCAAAACATCATTCACACATTACTAATTACTTAAGAAGAATAACTTTGATGCAAAAAACCCCAGCAACTAGAGATCTATTTAAAATAGATCATTACTTGGATAACTGCTAGAAAGGGCTGCGTTCCCACAATTCTCAAAGCACCTGAAGGAAAAACTCATTAATTTCTTACCTCCAAAGAGGCTTCTGGTCATAAAGAGGGACTGAATCTGCCCTGATCTCTATTTGTGATGACGTGAAAACTACAGTAGGTACGGGGGAACGTCAACATCATTCGACAATTTACATCATGCAATCTAGGTCAAAGGAAACATCTTTAAGTCCATCAACTGCTACATTAAAGGTAGGTCAAGCTTCATCTCTTTACCTCTGTTTTCCTCCATACAGCATTTAGAGAGGAGTTCCATGAGTGTTAATTATCTCACCATTTTTGCTCAGTGTCTACCTCAAAGCACTCCCAGAATTGATCATTTCTATCAAGCTTGCATGCTACAGCTACAATAAGGTACACAGATAGACCTCAAACTGGAAAAACCAAATGGCCTTCAGCTCTCAAAATTAGATGACTGCCTCAAAGCTACTGACCAAAGGGTGATAGAGAGTAATCTCAAACTCAATGCCTTTTTATTGGAATGTGTTCTTTCTGCAGGGTCAACTCAAATTTGTTTGCCTTTTTGCTGAAATATATTTTTGCTGGCTAGGGATATAACCAGTAGAAAAGCAGCTGTGTTCCACTTTTCAACTTGGTACGATTGGGATACTGACATATTTAATTTACTAAAAGGTCACTAGTGTCTGGTATGAAGAGTACCCCGGGCCTGTAAATTAAATGCTACCAGTGAGTTGCATACCATATTGTGCCACCCACTGCTGGGTCCAGGACTAGCATGTAGCCTGGTTGTACAATTGCAAACCTGCAGTTTCGCCCTGTCAAAGTAACCCCTTTTGACAGCCTAAACTTTCCCTTTAAATATTAATAGGACATCCCTAAGTGGGCCTTTCTGCCCATAATGCAGGTTGTACGGTATTTAAAAGTAGTACATATAGAAGTTTAATATTACACATGTCCTCGCAGTGAAAAGGCCCTAAAAGCTATTTTTACTGCAGCAGGCTTGGCTGTTCCGAATAGGCCTCCGGTGTCCCAGACCAAATGTTAGGTGACACTTAGGCAGGGCCCTTCATTTGTTCCCTTGCCAGACAGGCACCAATCACAAAGGCCTCTTTTTGAAAGTACACTGTCAAAGCCTGTCTGACAGGTTTGTAACATTGCAGTGCAGTCCAAAGGGCAAAGACAAGGTGCCAAAATTATTCTTGGGCATGCCATGGGTGGTTGCTGGAAACTCAGCTTTGTTCTACCGGACTTCTGTCTCTAAAATTGTTGTGGGTACAGGAACTGCCTAAACTGGATTGTAGTGTTAGATGTTGGAGGATATATAAAGATTACAATAGTACAGTTCTTACATACAGCCCCAGCCCTTAGAGCACAAGTTTAGTGTGGCAAATACTTCAGTCATCTTGAAAATGTCCAAAGTGGGTAGGGTTAGCCTCAGGAACCTTATCAGTAAAAGTATCCCCAGGGGTCATGTCTACCCACTAATTTGTGCTAAGCACAAATGTGCCATCTCCAGGCACGCAATTCAGCTTACTTTCTGGACTTTTGCAAGAACAGAAGACCTGCTTTCTGTGACCTGAGAAGATCCCTGAGGACTGTTTGGGTGGTTCTGATGGATACAGGGGTGTTGTGCGAGAGACTGGGTGCATAGATTGAAAAGGTCGGCTGTCTTGTTTTAAATTTTTTACACTTCTTATTCTGCAACCTGATGGGGTCCTGGCTGTAGGTGTGGTTAGAGCCACCACATTTGGTGAGCGTGTCTACAAGATAAGTGGGGGTGCTCGTTGTGATGCCTTTGTAAATGATGCAGCTTATTTTGAGGATGGTGCGGGCCAGCAATGGCCAGGATTGGGGTAATATGATCATGTTTCTTCAGGTCCTGGGCAAGACTGGCTGCGGTGTGCAGGCTGCCCCTAAGGAGTACCAGTGTGAAGTCTGGGAGACCATGGAGTAGGGAATTAGCACCATCCAGATGACAGAGTACAAGGTATGGACAGGAAATATGAAATAGCTTTCTGGAAGAAATGATTTGACTTTCTTTAGAAGAGAGACCCGGCTGTTTTTGTTTTTTTGGCTGTGTGTTTGTTGAGGAAGAAGTTTATGTCTAAGGTGAATCGAAATAATTTGGCATTTGGTAAGATTTGGGGTTCAAATCTATCAAGGTTCATGTCATTGAGGCAGATTTGTACTGTATCTTGTTTGCTGTTCATGACAAATGATAGCAATACTTACTCTGTTGATTGAGCTCTGGGTAGGCACTTGACATCCAGGCCATGACGATGTACAAACAGAGATGGAGTTGTTGGATGTCTGAAGACTTTCAAATAGAGTTGTGTATAATTGGGATATTGGCATATTGGTGGTCTTAATGCTGTTATCTGGACTTTTCACGTGAGAAGCAGGGTAAAGACTGATTGGCACATAGCTGGGTCCAAACTGGGGTGACATTGTAAGCAAAAGAACAATGGATTAAACCTAGATCTCTTGACTGGGCGGTGAATGGTTGAAAAGTGGGAAACATACTTTACAACGCAACTTTTACAACGCAGTGCCTTTACGACGCAACTTTTACAACGCAAACCATTACAACGCATTGCGCTGGGGGGCGCTCTAGGATAGGGAATAAGTTTAATTTACTGTCCAACACCTTCCCTAGTGTCCACGGGGACTGGAGTTGGAATAGTAAATTAAACTATTCACTATCCAGCACCCCAAAGCGCTATGCGTTGTAAAGGTATGCGATGTAAAAACCGCGTTGTAAAGGCATGCGATGTAAAAGTATGCGTTGTAATGTCATACATCCTTGAAAAGTTTCAGCACTCCAACATCTTCTTGTGTTTGCTATGTTCGCCCTAAGAGGCCAAGGGTATGCCCAGACGTGAGTCCCTTGCTCGCTGTGTTACTGGCTTCATTCTAGCTGATATGGGGTGATACCCCGAAACCGGTTCTAGGATGTTTGTTTCAAGTCCAGGGAGGACCTGGCCTGGCAGTTTTGGCTGGACTGTTCCCATGAGGAGCAGGGTCAAGACTGATTTGCATATGGCTGGGTCCAAACTAGATTGGCATAGTGAGCAAAAGAATGATGGATTACACCCAGATCTCTTCACTGGGGGTGAGTGGTTGAAAAGTTTCAGCACTCCATCCATCATCTTGTTGTGTTTGTAAAGCACCAAGCAGTTTCATGTAAAAGTTAAAGATTGACAGGAGACAGAATGGAACCTGGGAGGAAGGGGGCGGCGGGCTCCACATATGATAGGCATCCCAAATCTCAAATCTACATCCCACTCCTCTTGGGCATCCTCCTTCATCTTAGATTCCCACAGAAGGTCCAGGCAACCAACTCACTCTTCTTATCATGTGTGGATTGTGCCAATGGACTAACAAAGGATCACCAATATCTTCTGTGAAACTACTCCAGAAAATTCAAAATGCCGCAGCAACAGACCTTCTTCAGAACTACTTCTCATCAACCCTAAAGGCTCAGCACTGGCTGCCTGTTGTCAAAACATACATCTTACTCCAAACATTTATCACCTTGAGTTCAGAATTATGCTGCCAATATGGCTTTGTACACTTGAAACATGAGACCATAAAAAAGAGTAAGGATCTCATTATTAATGGAAGTGGAGACTTAGTGTAACACTGAGAATTTAGAAGGAACACATAAATGCTGAAGTTTTACAGTTTGCTAGAACACCATACCGAGCACATCATTGACACATACAGAATACTAGGTTACACACACCTGGAAATGAGGACGAAGTTCTGATTCTATCAAACTCATTTATGTAGACCCGAACAGCTCAAATGAAATGCAGATAACTTTCAATAATGACATAATCTGCAGAATACAGGAAACAATTCCATAATAACATATTAAAAACATCAATAAAATAATTTCTTGTACTTGTACACCTTGACATGACACAGAATGTGGCCCATCACCAAAATGTGCAATACGTTCATAAAAGGCTTAGCTTTTACCCAACTACTAAGGGGCACCAGCTATCAAGGGGTTACCTGGTTGGGAATAGCTCAAGGGAACTTGGCAGGTGTAACACTACAAGGAAGAATTGTACCCAGGGGCACTGCTCAGTATTTTAAGTTTTATTGTGTAGTATTTAGCAGTGTTGGATTAGTGAGTGTCAGTGGCTTGTAGTGAGTGAGAATGAGTGAGATTGAGTAAGTCAGAATGAGTGACAATAAGAGTAAGTGTACATGACTGAGAAAGTATGAGTGAGTGAAAGTTAGAGTGAATGTAAGTGAGAGTGAGTGTGAATAAAGGAGAGATAATGTGTGAGTAAGATTGTGTGAAAATAAGTGAACGTGAGGATCATGGTGTGACTGCAAGTGAATATAAGAATGATTGAGAGATTGAGCTAGAGCGAATGGAAGACAGTGAGTAAGAATAAATGAGTGCAAGTAAGAATGAATGATGGAGTGTGTGTGTAAGTGAATGTATGTGAGTATGAGTGAGATTGTTGTGTTATGGTTACTAGTCTGTCATTGACCCTTGCATATTGAAGGTAATTCTTGACACCAATGAAAAAATACTGGCGTTGATATCTTGGAGGTAATTATTAGCATGTTACATTATGTTAATAGGCACTTTAAATAGTGCTGGTGACCCACCTCTACAGGAGTATCTCGGTGAATGTGGCAGAAGTCAGGTTGAATATGACAGTTCAAAATAACCAAGTTTTAAGATGTTTTTAAAACCTGTTGGTTTTTTATATACAATTTCTGTCTGGACAATAGAAGGTGAGTTTCCCTTGTAAGTATATAGGGCCTTTGCCGATCAGGGACGTATGAGACAGGCAGTGCAGTTGAACACTGCTCTTTTGCTGTTAGGGAGTCAATGAAGGCGTATTGTCAGGTTTAGGTGCACGGACAGCTAAATTGTAGGACTCTAGGGTGACCTGCCTCCATGGTATCAATCTTATGCGATCTTTTATTTTATGTTTTGAAAAGATGAACCTGATTGGAATCTTAAAGCGGATGGAAAAATGGTCAGTCTATGTTAAAGGCTCTGGGATGACTGTGCAAATAAGCCTTGAATTAGAAAAAATGAGGTCCAGCATATGTCCTGCCGAATGCCTAGGCCCAATAAATATCTGGTGTGGGCCTAGCATTTCAAGATCAGATAGTAGGAACGACACATTAGGGTCAGCAGCTATTTCCGCATGATAGTTAAAATCCCTTACCAGGAGAAAATTCTCAGCTGATATCACATTAGGGTGTAAACGTTCTGCTAATTTTGAGCTTTTCTTGGAGCCAGGGGGTCATTATACTAGTGCGTCTTTTCATAGATCACCATGGGAGGTTTCCAGCTTAAAAATCACATATATCTGCCCAATCAGTAAGTAGAGAGAGAATCAATGATCTACACTTCCAGAAAAGCAATGGCTCCTCGTCCTCCCAGATTAGATTCCCTGTCAAGTCTAACCAACTTCTAGTTGTTGGGAAATGCTATGGGAATGCAAGGAAGAGCTAAAGGATGCAACCAAGTTTCAGTGATGAAGCAGATATCTGGTTGTCAGGGTCGGCTCCTCCATAATGGTGAAGGAGCGTTGTACCAGCAGACGATAAATAAAAATAAAAATAAAATAACACAATGTTATTATCATTTTATTTATGCTGTCTGAGCCCCGAAATACTATAGGTATAGGGCGTGGCTAAGCAGAGAGGAGGAGTGGTGTGCACTCATAAGAAAGTGCGCATGTGTGTTTGTCCGGCTGTCTTAGGAAGGTCAAACACATATGCGCACTTATGTTTTCCCTACCAGCTGTGTTACACAGCCGGGTTGGAGAAAAACCACAGGCTCCAATTCACAGTGTGAGCGGCAAACGAGGCCGCTCAGACCAATCCTGGTGCTGCACTCATGTGAGAGCAGCATCTAGATTGGGTGTGCAGCCTGCGCCCTGAGGACCCATCCCCTTCCGGCAGGCCAACGAGAGGAGCCGCGAGGCAGGCGTCAGGGGGAGCGGAGTGGAACAGCAGGTAAGTCTTTTTATTTTTTATAACTTACATTTTATTCCCCCCCCCCAACATGCCACCCTCTCTCCTCGCAGCCACCCTACCACTTTAGGTAGGTGACGGCCGCCGCTGGTTGTAAGAATTGAAGCAAGTCCCACATTTTCTTCACATGTTTGGGGAAGGACCTTGCATTACAATAGAGTCCTTTGAGTACAGGGGGATTGTACAGTAGTTCCTCAGATGGGTCATTTAAAAAGTCTTTGGTTTTGGAAGTAAGGGTGTTTGTGTTGCATGGCCAGATACAATCAGAATTAGGGCTCTCCCTGCTACTGAATTGCAAAGTTACTTGTGCCTCAGAGCAGTAAAATCTGCAATTATAACACAAGAACTGCCCTTCCAGAACCAGAGTAAACTGGGAGGCACATTCTAGGCAATTGATCTTAAGTTTCTAAAGCTTAATACTAGTATAGCGACTTATAGAGAAGATACTTACCGCCATGGGAGCAGATGCAGTGTTCCTGGCACCTGGCAACGTTTGGGCGCAGTCAGGCACAGACAGACTTGCATTTGGCACACCAGCGCTGTGCCCGCTGTACGTCTGCGCCAGGCTGTCTTTTGTATGATATTGGTAGAAAAAGAACTAGACTGCAACCTTCCTAAAATGGTGGCCACTGCGTTCCAACGGAAGCAAAGACTAACGCTTTCAACACCCTCCGTACAAACAGTGAACCGTGGCGGACTGGGAAGCTTAAGGATGAGCAATTTGCAAGAGGGCATGTAGCATGACAGGCACCGGTGAAAAATACTGTTACTGGTATGCTAGAGATGATCGTTGGCATAATGGGCACTCATGGAAAAATGCTCGCACTGGCCCACTTGAGGTAATTGTTAGCATAGGGGACACCTTTGGGAAAGTGCTGGCTCAAGT
The DNA here is from genome assembly GCF_964261635.1 of Lissotriton helveticus. Classification (NCBI taxonomy): domain Eukaryota; kingdom Metazoa; phylum Chordata; class Amphibia; order Caudata; family Salamandridae; genus Lissotriton; species Lissotriton helveticus. Next base: position 126,896,847 of record NC_136062.1, on the reverse strand, counting down.
TCATTAGACATACTTCTTGGCATTAGGGAGGAAAACCATGACATATGGGAGAGGGTAATCATGACAAAATACTGCACCTGAAGGACTAGAGGTAATATGACATAGTTGTGACCCAAAGTATATGATGGCTTTAATTACAATATTCTGACACTGGGATATTGTAGGTAATTTGTGGCATATGGGGCACCCATGGCATCTGAGGGGCACCTATGGCAGATTGCTGACCCTGGGACAATTGAGGTGATTTTTGGCAAAAAAGGGCAATCTATTGCACATTGCGAAAACAAGGGATCAAAGGTCATATGTTGTCACTTCCCATGATGTTATTAATGTCAAAGAGGGTTTGATGTCACTTCCACTACCCCCTGCCATTTTCTTGAAAATGTTTGTTAATGCTAAACACCTTTTGCAGGCGCCCTCAGCTTGTGACACCAGCAACGTGCCTCTGTGAGATTTACTTCCATGTAAAATTGCAGCATTAATTTGAAGCAGGGGGGGACTGGGAACAGCAGCCACCCCTGGCTGATGGCTTCTTCACTGGCCTTGGAAGCGGGGGCGGGGTGAGGGGTGCTAGTAAAAAGCACCGCTCCTGCTTTTGTTACAGGGGGCCGATATAGCAGCACTGCTGCAAAACCGACCCCAATGGCCAGAAAACCATCTCCCACCCCTTCAGCCCACCGAGGAAACACCTGCTACGGCCAGCCTGGCCCTGCTTTGAAGTCTGCATGCAAGCATGTACCAGCATGAACTAACATTTTGTAAATGACAATGTTGAATTTCTGAAATGCAGGTCCTGGAATAGGCTCCCTCTACCGCTTCGGCAAACAGCAAATGTTCTGGTTTTCAGAAAGAAACTGAAAACATGGCTGTTCCAACAAGCAGGCTGATCACCTCACTTTTAGGACCCTCGTTTGTCTTTCACTGACTGTGTCTCTGCCTCTTTTGCCCTGTCTCAGCGCCGGGACACTCTTTGAGTAGCTGTGCGCTCTATAAATCTGCCTCAACATAACATAACATAACAGTTAATTGCGCAAGGTAAGGAAATAGCTTGGTGAATCAGCACCACTACCCGAAATGGGGGAACATCCTTTACAACGCAACTTTTACCACACAGTGCCTTTACGACGCAACTTTTACAACGCAAACCATTACAACGCATTGCACTGGGGGGCGCTCTAGGATAGGGAATAGGTCTAATGTACTATCCAACAACTTCCCTACTATCCACGGGGACTGGAGTTGGAATAGTAAATTAAACAATTCACTATCCAGCGCCCCAAAGCACTATGCGTTGCAAAGGCATGCGTTGTAAAAACCGCGTTGTAAAGGCATGCGATGTAAAAGCAAGCGTTGTAATGTCATACATCCCCCGAAATGGCATCCAATCTCTAAAAGGCTCGTTCATTGCTTCCCATACCAAAGAATTAGGATCCAACCTCAAACTACACCCATAAATTGAGACATTCTCCCTCTATCATTGACAATGGCAAGCTTGAAAACTGGATGAATGTTTCTACATTATTCTCAATGAAGTAATTCCCAAAATGTGCACACCCACAAAACATTCAGGGGCAGATTCACCCTTTTTTCACACAATGCATCGCAGCATGCCACCTTGTGGCACTGCTGCACTGCATAAAAGGTAGAGAGCTGCATATTTAAAGAGATATGCTCTCTCCTTGCACTGTGGGCTGCCTAGCGCCAACTCAAGCCCCCTTCCACCATAGTGCAAGGGTGCCTGTGTTACAGGCAGGATTGTTTTTGTGAAGGAAGTAACACCTTCCTGCACAAAAAGAGGCTATTTCGTCTTTTCATGTGTGCTGCAGAATGAGGAAAAAATGAGGATAAAAAGATTTCCCCTCGTCAAGCCTCCGTTATGCCTCTGTTGGGTAGATGCATAATTTTGGAACAAACCCAGATTTGCAAGCCAAAAGCACACAACATTAGGGGCAGATTTACCATTCTTTCACGCAACACAGCAAGGCAACTACAAACCAGTAACAAGTAATACATCCATGTAACATACTAGGCAGAAAATGTCACCATCTATGGATGCAGGAGCAAAACACACAAAACAGTGACACTGCTAAACCTGAAATCAGGAAGTTAGTAAATAAGAAAATAGACTTGCTAAAGTTATGGAGCAATAATGCGGATAAGTCTGTTGTCACAATTCAGCTACCTCCTTCACTCATCCACATCAAACAGGAGCCAAAAACGTTCATGAAGCACCCAAGCCACCAACGATACGAAAACTCCCAACTCCTTCTGCTCCAGGACAAAACTATGACAGTAACTCCACCATCGTTCATTACACTTGCACCCTCTTTTTGCACAGGATATTCAATCATTCCCTACACAATTTCCTATATACTCCACACCCACCACTCCCTAATATTTATTGTACTTTTTTAAAGAGTTTGCTATAGCTCCAAATAGGAAAAATGCATTGTAGCACTAAACAGTGCATTAGAGAAATATGTTAAAGAAAAAGAATATACCTTTTTAACACTTTTATAGATAGTACATCAAACACATTCATAGCCTACTGATTGAAACGATGAAACCAATTCAGTCTTGCTGATAAAAATACATAAATGTTTCTTGCTAGGTTTCGGCTATTTAGGATTGACTTAAACTTCATGTCTTAATGGCAATGCCACATATAATGATATGAATGATATAGGGCATATACGTGCATCCTGTTTTGTTTGGTTTCCTTGTAAGAAATAATGAATAAAAAAGGGAATATTGCATTTAAAAGAATAGGCCTGCTAGTTCTATTTACCGATAATAATGTTTAAACAAGTTTCAAACTTGCTCTTTCCTACCTTTTACTTGGCATTTTGTACTGATAGAGGACGCAGGGGCATATTATCAAGGGGCTTTATCTCCGCTTTTTTGGCTTTAAAAGCCAAGAAAGCGGAGATAAAATGATCTCCCTATTACCAAGCTGTCGCTAACACCAGTTAGCGACAGCTAATAGGAGATAGTGACCATCTTGGGCCCCGCTTTGCATGTCAGTGATATTTATCACTAATGACATGCAAAGTGGGCGTGCCAAGATGTTAGCGACTGAAAACAGTCGCTAACAACGCTATCTCCTATTACCAACTTTTGGAGATATTCGCGCTAAGCGCGAATATCTCCAAAAGCTAACACTTGCCCAGGAGCAGTTCTTAGCCATGTTATCCAATGGGAGGTGGATAACATGGCTAAGAGCATTTGCTCAATAATGCATGAATATCGCGGACTTTTCAGCGATATTCATGCATTGCGGCCGTTTTTTATCGCATTTGCGATAAACCTTGCTAATAGCAAGGTTTATCTGCGATAAAAATCGCCGATGTGCGGCGATAATTTTTGTCTCTAAACAAGTTAGAGACAAAAATGATCTCTATTGGTTGGTAATATGCCCCGCAATTCCTTATCAATACGAAAAATACAAAGGGTGTGATTACAACATTATCGGCGGTCCCATCACTGCATTATGATTTTACTGACGGGCTGGCGGTGTTGCAGTGGCAGTGCCACGGCAGCAGCATGATTTGGCACACTGTGCATGCACGACAGCGCATGTAGCGGGGGTACAACATGTCCCCCCATGCACACACCCCCCATGGGCAAAATTGCCCTGGGGCCCTGTTTGTGCCCGGTCCTGGCTTTCTGCTGACCTTTCCAAGGCGGGGGTCCCCATCGTGGTTGGCAGATATTCAGGTCTTGATTAGCACGGAGGTGCCGTCTTTGGCACCGCCACTACTGATCACTGCTTTCGCCACTGCAAAGTCCAAGATCATGGTGGTGTAGCAGTTTGACTGCCATGGTCATGATCGGGTGACCGGACCGCTGAGGTGTCGGCGGTCAGATAGCCACCTCGGGTACAGTGGTCTTGGAACTGTACTCATATTCAGGCCCTTAGAATACTAAGGTGTCATTTGTGCCTCAGGTAAACAGAATAAAACACAATCACCAACTATCCATGCTGGTAAAACTTAGCTTTCTTCTGCAGGCCAACGATTTATTTGAACTTTAAGCATTAGGAGATAAGTATGAGATTAACTGAAATATAGCAGAGTGAAAGCTCTGCAGTAATTCAGCCGGGCTCCCATCCCATCACACTTGCCCCCACATGCATCATCCCGGTCGTTTGCGAATGCTAAATTGCGAAAAATAGCGAAACGCAATTTAGAATTCGCAAAACGGGATGCATGATTAATTTCTAATAATATTAGCGATTTGGTAAAATTCGCATTTTTTACCGAATCGCTAATATTATGCGACTTCTAATTTGGTAATTCGCATTTCCCATTGATTCCTATGGCCCAAAAGGCCCATAGGAATCAATGGAAATGGCGAATTCGCAATTTACAATTTTCACAATCTTCATGCATTCCATGCCCTGCACCCCTGAAATGTATTTTTAAGTGGTTGTTTCACACACACATGTCCTATGGACATGTGTGTCTGTAACATGTAAGTTTTAAAAATGCATTTTTTTGCTTTTTTAACAATTTTCGCAAATTAACACGAGGGTCAACCTCGTGTTAATTTGCACTTCCAATTTTCAAATTCGCTATTTTAAAAAAAATGATGCATTGCATTTAAGGAATCGCACAAATGCGATTCCTTAAATGCATTCGCAATTATTAGAAATGCTAAAAATAGCGAATTATGCACAACAGTTTCATGCATCCCAAAAACGGATTTTGCATTCGCAAACGGCCGATTTTTCCGAATCGCACCGTTTGCGAATGAAAAAAACGTTGATGCATGTGGCCGTTGGGGCTGTACTGCCTCATTCAGAGGTAGCAGTATCTACTAGATTTGCAATGGTGAAGCCTTAGCCGGTGCCACTCACAAACCAATGGTCCATAAGCCCCTTGGCCAAAAGGACCATCTACTGTACATTTTCCCAGTCCTGGTCCGCAATCTAAGCACAGCTGACACCAACAGGGAAAATAATTAGTAGCAACTCTGATGTATCAGGGCCATCAAAATTTTGTTTTTCAGAAATAAATTCCAGCTTTGAAGATTTGTCTCTATAAAAAAAACATATGCTGGCCTGTCACCAGGACATGGTGTCAGGCCAACATTTCAGCTTTGATGAAAGTGTTTTTGCTATATTGCGTTAACACTGTTGCAAGGCGGAACCACCTGAAAGAGCTCCAATGGTTTCTGACACACATATTAGCACAATTCAAACTCCCCTCCTGCACTTTTCAAGGCGCTACATAAGACTGCCCAGCATACCTCAACTATCACATAAGGTAAACCTGATCCAGACACATTTTCTCCTACATTGCTTCTAAAGCATGGAATGACCTACCACTACACATAAGAGCCTCCTCTTCACTTCTTAAATTCCGCAAAAAGCTGAAGACCTGGCTTATAGAGTAGTCCCACTAGGCCATAGGTTTGGCTAGATAGACATCTGATCAGTGCCAGGATACACCCCTGGGTCTTAGTGCACTCTACAAATTTGCATAACTTATCAAATGATCCCAGTCAACCTGGCAGGGATCTCTAAATAAAGAAGGCACACTTTCATTGGATGCCTGATGCCGAAGCCGTCACCCTAGCAACAGGCTGGCGTGCTACACTTTGAGCTGCAGAAGTTCTCTTTTATTTTAACGAGACTTGATTATTGCAATGTCATCTAGACAGGCTTTCAAAAATCACAAATAGTCAAATTACCAAGAATCTGTGATCAGGCAGCTAGAGTGTTCCTCAATCGTGTTCCTCAATCTAAAAAAAACACACCAGCATGCCAGCCCAGCTCTAAAGGTCCATCTATTGGCTACCGGTACAGTAAAGGATAATAATAAGATAATATGCATAGTGTACATGGATGTTTGTGAAAGAGGCCCACACTATATACCACATTTGACCTCACACAATACCATAAATCAATTAATTAATAAATAAAAATAGAACAATATTGAAATAATATCAGCATTAGTTCAGTCCAAATATAATTAGCATGCTTTCATAAAAGTAATGCCTTCTACCTAAATCAATTAATAAACAAATAAAGAAACACAAAATAAGTAAGCATCATTAGTTCACTCCAAATATAATTACGACGAGAAATGCACTGTCAGGGGTTTGCCTGTAGTTAGCTTGCAAACAGTATCTATCTTTCCAACCTCCACAAAAACCACTCATAAAATCTCAACTAACAATCCATGGAAATACCATACCAATTACAAAAAATACATTTCAAAAGTGAGCAAACAAGCAGCTAACCAATACCTATATTAATTCATATAATAAAATAAAAGGCTCAGGGATGCCTGGGGTCTCATTCTGTTTTCGGTGGGCAGGCTGCCAAACCGCTAGGAAACACTGCCTGCCCAGCCACCCTAATTTATTGTTTTGCAACATTAACATAATGCTTGCTACCCCTATGTGGGGCAATGAAGAGCTTGCCACATGGAAAGCTAGGTATGCCATCTAGGGTGTGTGGTTGGAAGGGTGTTGTCTTTGTGCTTGCTGTTATCATGTAATGGGGTTTAGCGCTTAACAGTGTGGTGGATTAAGCGGTGTGAAAGAGACGTACAATTTATGGTTTTCAGTAGGCTGGCAGCTTTGAGAAGCTCTGAAGCTCCCTTTATGGTATTTGTTATAATCATAGTTTAGGTGGTTACTGCTCTGTGTTGTCAAACCTGATATTTATTTTGTTTAAAGTTTTTAGTCCTGAGAATGCATGGTTGGAGAGATAAATGGCGAAGAGATCTGTTGGAATGGGCTATACTACTATCATCCCATGTCTAAATATCATTGTGAGAGACAACAAAGTAGTCAAAGTGTGTAGCCTTTTGGAATCTGCTGTGGTGACCAGATTAGAGTACATCGGTTGGCCAGCAGTATATGACAAATCTCTTCAGTTATTCCACGCCTGTTCAGTTGGTGTTGGCTGGTTTATTGGCTGGTACAGTACTGTACAAGCCCTGTAGCATATATGCTTTATGTGATTTCAATATCATTACATTATACTTGGCTGCCGACCCATAAGTGTTATGGTATTAGTATTAGTGTGGGTCAGAAGTGTTATATATCAATTGACAATACAATATAATACACAGAGTAACCATAGGTCAGCACTTCTTAGTTTACTTGGATATAGAAATTAGCGTACTCTTCTAGTGGTTCCATATCTGTGGTGTGTAAACAGAAGATTGAACTTAGATGTTTTCCATTGCTTTGGTGGAAAATGTTGCCTTGTGTTCTCTCAACAACAGAGAAGAAGCCCTTTGGATGAAAATGTAATGGCAAGTAATACAAATGATTATTTGTCACATGGGTATTTGTGAATTAAAGTCTACATAAATTATACGAGTGTTAAAGATACCCGAAACCCTCGTCCTGCTTATTGTATTATGTGCTCAGTTAGAGCCATTAAATTCTTCCCTTTTCTCACAATGACCTGACTAAAGTACCAAATAGGGGGACTATACTTACAGAGTCTCAATCCTTAGGACTCATGACAAATAGAGTATCACTGCTGCACACTTAGGGCCAGATGTAGGTAGGCTTTTACCGGTCGGTAACGGCCGAATTCGGCCGTTACCGACCGGTAAATGGATTTTGAGATGTAGGGGGCATTTGTGTACAGAATCGGTAAATTTACCGGTCGGTAAATTTACCGATTCTGTAAATTTACCGATCGGTATTTTTACCGATTCGGTAAATTTGAGATGTAGGTGGGACTCTTCTGAGTCCCACAAGCCTTACAGAATCGGTATTTTACCATCAAATTCAATTTGATGGTGAAATACCGATTCCGGTGTGCATGCACATGTGTGCATGCACACCTATGCCATATGACAGGCAGACCTGCCCTTAGGGCAGGTATGCCTGCCACATGGCACCGAGCCTCTTTTGGGGGTGCCAGAGGGTGTCAAAGTGACACCCCCTGCACCCTTGTGACATTCGGTATTTACCGATTCGGTAAATACCGAATCGGTAATGCCCATTCATTCCTATGGGCTTCAAAGCCCATAGGAATGAATGGGCATTACCGGTCAGTATTTACCGAATCGGTAAATACCGATTTTTACCGATTCGGTAAAAAAACATCTGGATGTACCTACATCTCCCTGCTTCTATTTTACCGATTCATAAATACCGAATCGGTAAAATTCGGTATTTATGAGTCGGTAAAATAGAATTACCTACATCTGGCCCTTGAGCCCTCCTATAACCTTTACCATGCTCATGACGAGCTGAGCTCGTCATGAGGCACGGTGCTCCGGTACTCATGATGAGCTCAGCTCGTCATGAGCCGTGGAACGCTCAGGTGCGGGGAGAATTCCCCTGCTGTGCTGAGCGTTCCACGGGAGCCGGTGCACCTGTGACGATATGAGCTCGTCATGAGCACAGGAGCACCGTACCTCATGACAAGCTGAGCTCGTCATGCGCATGCGGGCGATGTGCGCGCCCCCCTCCCCCAGCACAGCGGGGGAATTACCCCTGCAGCGAAGGGGATAAACCCTGTTTCTGGGTCTATTCTGAATTTTGTAAGTCCAAAAATACACACTGACACACACACACACACATATATATAGATACATACACACACATATATATATATATATATACACACATATATTTATATTTTACCCCTTGATGCTCGCCACTGAGTAACTGAGTAGTTATAATTAAGATCGTGGTTCCATAGGATATGCCTCTTTTTGTGTTGCTAATAAATTTGGCGTTGTTTGACAAATCTGCACACAACATTATAAGCAAGTGCTACATTTTGATTAGTTTACATATGGAAAGTTTCTGGGGGATCCATCAAGTGGGGGCCAAGAAAATAGGGGGATCCCGAAATGCGCTTTTCCCCTTCATTTTTCCATCTGAACTTAAGACACAACCACAGCCCTGAATGGATTTATAATAAATTTGGCAGAAAGCTTGATCGTCATACAGAAAGAGTGTTTTGTGCGCTTGACGTAAATCCATTCAGAAGTTTTGGAGAAATGAATGTTAAATTAATTATATATATTACCTACTGGCGATAGCCAGTAGATATATATAGTTAGGATTGTTTTCCATAGGGAAATCGCAACATTCTATTGGGAATAACTTTGGCGCCGGTTGAGGAATCTTCCTGAAAGTTTCCTTAACTTTGCCTCGCGGCGCTCCGCTCCTTCCCTGAAAGTTTGGGGGGGATTCATCAAGCGGGGGCCGAGATAAAAGGGGGGTCCCAAAACGTGTTTTCCCCATGTTAATTTCCATAGGGCGGTTGGACTCACTTTTAGCCAGAACGGCTGAATGGTTTTCCACCAAACTTGGCAAAATTGTAGGGACTGGTAGCCCGATGTGCCTTTGCTATGTCTCAAGATATGTGCTCCAGTGGTTTTTACGAAAATTAAGTTTGAAAAAATATATATTGGGCTATATATATGTTAGAGCCCAAATGTAGCCCAATGTAGCCCAATGTAGCCCAATGTAGCCCAAAGATGGCCACCAGAGACAAAAAAAAACAAATGTAGCCCAAATATCAGCCAGATGTAGCCCAACTATAGCCCAATGACAGAATGTCCCAGAGTGTTCTAAAGAACAACTAGAGCGCGAACAGTCTTACTTATGACAAAAGTATGGCACACCTGAAGTCATCTTGATTGGAATAAAGTGTTAACACTTAAAACATTTAATTTGCAAAGGAACAAAATGAGGGGGTTCATTTTGCCATAGAAATTATGATTAGTGCTGAAGAAAGAAAAATTAGGGCACATTTTAAGTGACTTCTCAAATCCTCTTATATTTCATTAAAAAAATTCAATTCTGATATGCAGTCTCCCAAGATGGCCACCAGAGACAAAAGAGCCCAAATGTAGCCCAAATATCAGCCAGATGTAGCCCAACTATCGCCCAATGACAGAATGTCCCAGAGTGTTCTAAAGAACAACTAGAACGCTAACAGTCTTACTTATGACAAAAGTATGGCACACCTGAAGTCATCTTGATTGGAATAAAGTGGTAACACTTAATACATTTAATTTGAAAAGGAACAAAATGAGGGGTTTCATTTTGCCATAGAAATTTTATATATATATATATTCACTGAAAAAACCATAGGTTACACACCAGTTATAGTTAGGAATTAGCATTTAAAAAACCTTTGAAATTCACTGAAAAAACCATAGGTTTCACACCAGTTATAGTTAGCTGGAAATTTTACTCGCATAAAACCATTGAAATTCCCATGTTATAGTTAGTTGGACTCACTATAACTTGCACGTCTGCAATGCACTGCTGATGACGTCACATATTACATCACTCATGCATATATTTGAATATTTAAACATTACTCGCTAATATATGTATTCACTAAGATACACTTAATAAGCTAGTTAACCAATCAATTTTTTTTTAAAACACTGAAAAAACCATAGGTTTCAGGCCTTATATAGTTAGGAATTAGCATTTAAAAAACCTTTGAAATTCACTGAAAAAACCATAGGTTTCAGGCCTTATATAGTTAGGAATTAGCATTTAAAAAACCTTTCAAATTCACTGAAAAAACCATAGGTTTCAGGCCTTATATAGTTAGGAATCAGCATTTAAAAAACCTTTGAAGTTCACTGAAAAAACCATAGGTTTCTGGCCTTATATAGTTAGGAATTAGCATTTAAAAAAACCTTTGAAATTCACTGAAAAAACCATAGGTTTCAGGAGTTATATAGTTAGGAATTCGTTTTTAAAAAACCTTTGAAATTCACTCAAAAAACTATAAGTTTTAGTGGTGATATAGTTAGCTGGACATTTTACTCCTACAAAACCAATGAAATTGCTCCTATATAGTTAGTTGTACTAACTATATTTCGCGCACCCGCAATCCACTGCTGATGATGTCCCATATTAGATCATTCATGACATGGTCAGTGACATCACTGATGAAATCTCAAATAACATCACTGATGACATCACTGATGACATCATCCACGTGACAATCACATACACCTTTTCATACACTATTACAATTTTTCATCACTGTTTGTAAAATACAGAGTATCATATTTAAATCCATTGTCACAGCAATACAAGTATCTAAAAATCCACTCAGTGATTCATAGATGTATACACACATCTAATCACTTACCTATGGATTCACTCATACATGCTGTCAATGAACAATAGAACACTATCAAAAATACTTATACATCTATATCGACATAAACAACAGCACGTATCCTATTCACATATGAAGTCATCCTACTCACTTATGCAAACAATGGATCATACTTACATATTTACTTAGCAAAACACTTATACAAACACCACTTCTTCTATTCATTTAGATAGTAAGTCATACTTAGTGAATTATAAAATCATTATTACAAGTATACAGTTATCCATACAGTCACTCACACAATCATTGTGTCTTATGTATACTTATTTATATACAACAACTGACACATACACTGCCTTTTATTTTTCTAGTTTGTTGGACCTGTACCTTTGAGAAATATATTTGCTCATCACCACACCCATAAAGAGATTCCCTCACCCAAACTGTTAGAACATGTAGTTTTAACTTCATATATCTACTGAATCAACTATTCACACATCTTTGGACAGTCACACACCCCCCACCGAACCACACACACTTTCACACTCCCATACAAATACTCAGTTAACTAATCAATAACTAATATAGACTTTTACATAGCTAGTAACCAACTGTAGAATCAGTTTACACAACAACTGACAAAGTGATACAGATATTCACACAGTTTAGTCACTATCCACTATATTTAGTTAGACATTATAAATTGGTCAAGTAAACAGTCAATTACACTGCTACTAAATCCTCCATCCAAATATTTATTTATATATATCCACTCATTCGTCAATGTAAATTGCTATATATATAATGCATATTTAAATAACGAAGCAAACCACATTCACTGGATGATGTCATCAGTGATGTCATTTGAGATGTCATCAGTGATGTCACTGACCATGTCATGAATGATCTAATATGTGACATCATCAGCAGTGGATTGCGGGTGCGCGAAATATAGCTAGTACAACTTACTATATAGGAGCAATTTCATTGGTTTTGTATGAGTAAAATGTCCAGCTAACTATAACACCACTAAAACTTATAGTTTTTTGAGTGAATTTCAAAGGTTTTTTAAAAGTTAATTCCTAACTATATAACTCCTGAAACCTACGGTTTTTTCAGTGAATTTCAAAGGTTTTTTTACATGCTAATTCCTAACTATATAAGGCCTGAAACCTATGTTTTTTTCAGTGAATATATATATATAGAGTGACGCTGGTGTTGAGAGTGCTCTAACGGGAGCTGCTTTCTGCCTAAACTGAGACCTATCCAGAGTTCTCTCCTTCTTTTTTGCATATATATATATATATATATATATATATCACACCACGGAGGAGCCGTGGAGCTAACAGATCTCCTCCTGAGATCTGATTGGTTGCCACCACATAAACCAGGAAGCCATCTTAGGACTCGAGACTCAGGGTTGGGATCCCTGGGTCTCGAGAAAGCATGGCGTGTGGGGCCATATGGCCTCACTCCCCTTTTTATAAATAAAATACGGCCCTGGGGAGGGGCTCCCTGGGGCCTAATTAGGCTTGGGGAGAGGGACCCTGCGGTCCCCTTCTCTTTTTTTAACTGGATCTGGCCCCAGGTAATGGGGTCCCTGGGGCTTTGAAGGCTCAGGGAGGAGGCCATGCGGCCGCCCCCCTCCCCCCCGTTTCGTTGAATTTGACATGGGGAGAGGGGGCCTAATGAGGCCTGGGGAGGGGGCCACATGTGGTTGGCTTTCTGTTGGGGGGAAGGCTGAAGGGCCTTACGGGGCTGGGGGTTGGCTTAATGTATAGCAATAAATTAATATTTTATGTTAAGAAAAACTGAAATTCACTAACAAAAACAAAGGTTAAAGTAACATTCTAGTTAGGTGAAAGGTTCAGTAACAATGTAATATTTTAAATTCTAAAAACTACTAACAAGCGTCAGTTTTAGTTATCTCAAATAACTATAACTAATGCCATTAGGTAAGTTTAACTCGAGCACTCGCTCTGCACTTCTAATTACCCCACATATTATATCACTCATGACATCTTCTATCACATAATTCATAATATCACTGCAAGATTTGCAATGAAATTATTGATGATAAAACGGTGACAAGGGGCAGGGGTAGCCCAAATACCACCCCTGATTGTTCATCCCTCTTTATGTGCACAAATTGCATATTATATTTTTTTTGGAGAGGTAGAATCTGGGTATTTTAGCCTGTCCCCTTAGTTTAGGTATTATGCTTCAGCCAGCAGTTTTGCTATTTGTTTGCCTTGACTTAAATAAGTTTTTCCATTTTTTGCTACTTTTCACCACTTTTTTCACGCAGAAGCCCTTCCACTCTCTTAAATAGAAATTTTAAGTTCCAGTTTCTAGTAGCATGTATTTCAGGATGCTGAAATATATAGAACTTCAGTGTGCTTTAGAAGCCATGTTTGCTAGCGAATGTGCCCTTTCTGGGGATCGTATTACTTCAAGTGCACCAGGGGCATAACATGCATTTGCGCCTGCTGTGCTCGCCCCGGAGCGCTCTGGTATTACAGCAGGGGCTGCAGATGCTTGTGCGGCCCCTTCTGTAATACCAATAGCGCTGGTGCACATAAACCGCCAGCGCTATCTTCAAGAGGCGTTGCCTAATTTGCATGGGGGTGGGTTGCCGCCTGCACTGCAAACACGGAGCAGCTTTAAAGCAACTGCTCCGTATTTCACATGAATGCAATGCCCCCATAATGCAGCGGTGTGAAAGGTGCGCTTGGCGCAATGAAGGAAAATGTGCTGCAAGTGTAATGCAGCCCCTGGTGTTCTGTTTAAGCAAAGGTGTTTTATTTATCTCCCTGTTTTTAAAAATGTACTGTTTTGATTCCATTTTCCTCGATGCTGCATCCATTCCTGGGCCGTCTTTTAAATTCAAGTTGAAATTGCCTGCAGGACTATTCCGGATTCTGGCAATGAATAGAGGGGCAGATGCTAACTACTTCCTGCCTAAAGTGGTCTTAAGTCTAGTACTCTTATGTGAGAATCAGTTTCTATAAATATCCTCGCACAGCTCTTAATTGAAATGCCACTTCTAAATGATTCAGCTATTTGTT